>NC_050575.1:223414041-223598421 GCF_011100635.1 Trichosurus vulpecula | reverse complement strand
CTTAAGATTTCTTATTGAATCATAGGGTTCTTTCCCCTTAGATCCAGAAAGGCCTTAGGACTAGTCCAATCTCCTAATTTTAGAAATAAGGAAAATAAGGCCCAGAGTAGGAGAAATAACAAATTTTGGCATTTGACTCTAATTCAACATCTAATTTCAACATCTACTAACTATGCATTAGTCTGTGAATAATGGAAAAGAACCCTTATTCCACACTTCTCTCATGAGCTGCATCTGTTGGTCTCCATCTATGTGCTTTGTCTTGACCACAACCTGGTTCCTACTTTTTAGCCTATATTAGCCTTCACCTCAAGAGACCTGGTATCTCTTGCCAGTAGATAGTTAGACTAGCCACATCTTGGTGCTTTGAGTCATCCATAGGGTACGAGTCAGATCCAGGCAAGCCTCCAGGGTTTGGGAAGGGTACAGCTGCGTAGTTTGGGCTCTCA
This sequence comes from Trichosurus vulpecula, assembly GCF_011100635.1. Lineage (NCBI taxonomy): Eukaryota > Metazoa > Chordata > Mammalia > Diprotodontia > Phalangeridae > Trichosurus > Trichosurus vulpecula. The sequence goes on along the minus strand of NC_050575.1, from coordinate 223,597,972 downwards.
AAAAGATCTCAGATCAACTTTCATGTCAGCATTGTCACCACCTTCCACACCCACACATACTGTCCTGTCACTGGGTGGCTGAATCCTAATCACTGTGTCTGAGGCTTATATCAACTGCCCAGTCATTCTGTTCCTGGCATCAGATTCCATTGCCAGTTACTTAGTGCTGAAAGCCACTACAAACAGTCCTTCTGGGTCTGGATTCTAGTCATTTTGTAAGTGAGTTCACTGCCAGAGTGCTTGCTCCCAGTTTCTGGATCTCAAGGAAGTTAAGCTTCCTCAGCCTGCTTAGATAGACACAATTTGTTTTTCCAGGCTCCCTCTCTCCACCCCCACCACTGTCTTCACTGTGACCTAACCCAAGACTCAGTACACAGCTTTGTGCAATTGAACCTCTGTTGTCTGACCACTCTTTCCTATCAGCTCTGAAGCTGGCTTGTATATTTGGAATATGCTTCTCATCTGTGGTATACCATGTACTCCAAAGCATCAGACAATAAACAAAACAACCCCTCCCCCCAAAACTCAAAACAAAAAGTAACACTAAATCGTTTAATTAAGATAATATCACTTTTGATATTTGATAGATAAAAATAAACAATAATAAAATTATATAGGACAGCACAACTACAGGGAATATGTAGAGCCCTCAGAAAATGGAAAGGGCTTCTTTAGAAAGTGGAAAATTGCCCATCACTCCTTCAGCTGTTTCAATTTTACTCTAGGACCCTGGGCTCCTGATTGATTAGAGTTCTCCATATATAGGCCAATCTGGAGCCATTTTTTCTACCCTCTGGCCATTTTCATGTCACAGAACTTCCTAATACCTCCTCTCCCACTTCCATCTCTAACTATGGAAAAATTAATTAAATATTCTACTATTCCTGAAAAGGACACATCAATCAATCTCTGGACTTCGAAGAGATTGACACCCATCCCTCACCACCACTCCCTGTGGTGTCATCTTCCCCAATGAGAACGTAGACTCCTTGAGGGCAGGGTCTTGCCTTTTGTATTTGTATTTCTAGTATTTAGCACAAACCCTGGCACGTAGCTTAATAAGTGTTTTTTTCATTCCTTCCTTCCTTCTTTCCTTCCTTCCTCCAGTCCAATCCATGACTTAAAGGAATCCTCCCTTTAACATGTTTTACAAATGATTATCCAGTCTCTGTTTGAAGACATTATCTAAAAATATGCAACTCTAAGCCTCTGAGTGGAGACTGGATGATACCTGGTCAGTAATGTTGTAGAAGGAAATTCTTTTCAAGTGCCCGTTAGTCCAGATGTCCTCTGAGTTCCTTCCCAAAGAAATTCTGTCATTCTATACAAATTTCCATCACATTTGTTAAATCAGCCACATCTTGTATTCTTAGACCTAGACTATTAGGGCTGGAAAGGGACTTTTAAGTTTATCAATTCCTCATTTTACAGTTTAGGAAACTGAGGCCCAAACGAGGACAAATAACTCACCTATATAATTTTGGGTATTCACCTAAAAGCTAGTAAGGAGCAGAATTAGAACTGTCCACAAGGCTTCTGTTTCCAAGTCTAGTTTTCTTTCCCTGCTGCTGTGGTGTTGCCTCTGTTTTTCAGCTAATCCCCCCAAAAGAATGCTAGCATGAGCCCTAGAGAAATTCTCTCTCCACCAGGCATGCAGAATCAGTTAAGCTCTTACTTCTCTACTCCAGTGTGCATTGGTCAGCAACAGCACAAGTTTCATTCTTTGCTAGGCTAGACCCAGCAAGTCTACCGAGGCTGCCCTAAATAATACTCCGGGTGTCTTGTCGCAAAAGCCAGTGACATGCTAGTGCAATTTATTTTACACCGATTTATGAGGCCCGCTGCACACAAATAGATTATTGTAGTGTCTGTGATTAATGGGGCACCGTGCAGCTGTATGGACTTCATAAATCATTTGATACAACGTCGAAGCAAAGTTTACTTGCAAAATCAGTTTCAATCAGCTTGGATAGGACGGTAGGTGAAACAATTGAATGTGTCCAGTTGTGGGTGATATCTATGTGCGCATCAGTCAGTGGTTAGGTTGGGTTTTATGTCTCTTATTATCAGTGCTCTGGAAGACCTGCATATGGAGGCACATTAATTAAATTTTGCAGATGGAATTGGAGGGTGTCATCAATGCACGGAAGGCAAAAGAAATGTTCCAAATGGGCTGAAAGTGTTGGTGGTGGTGATGGGGGCGGCAAAAAAAATGTAATGCAACAAAAACTGAGCAGGATGGGAGAAATCTGGGAATAAGATAATGGTTATAAGACATAAAATAGCCCGAGAAAAATTGACAGAAAAATTAGTGTTGCTTAAAAGAACCCAATGGAGAAGCCTATTTCATAATGAAAAAACAGCATTTGCTTTCTGGAATTTTATCCTTTGACTGGAAAATGGGGTGAGGTTTTAGGAGCCAGTGGTAGCAGATCTTGCTCTTGTCATCCCTTCCTTTTTGCTGATGTCATTGTTTTCTTCTCTTGACCTTGGAAAGTAAGAGCAGGCGGCTGAAGTTTTGCTGAGTCAGCACCAACTCACCCCTCAACCTCTTCTATGGCAAGGGATGGGGTGAAGGGCAGGGGAGTGAGATAATTGTGTGGCAGAGTTAAAAAGAAAGAATTCTCTCCAAACTTCTAGGCTTTGCTAGCTATACCTTTCCTTCATTTATTAGTCATTCAACAATAATATTTCAAGTCTTTTGCATCTTCTTACTGTTCCTATGAACTAGCCTTGTTCATACCCTCCTTGCTTCTTTCTTGGAATTTTCTGATAGGTTCATCCTCACTATTCCCCCTTCCTCCAGTCTCTACCCTCTATAACTAAACTTCAAAAAGGTGCCAACAAAAATTCTTATGTAATCTCTTTCACCAAAAATCTTCAATGATTATTTACCTTATTTTCTCCAGGATAAAATAAAATCTCCTAAATTGACACTTTAGGCCCTCTATAGTCTGTCTGTGCAATAGTCTTGCAGCTTTATTTCATGTTACTCCCCTGCTTTTATTCGTCATCCTTCTGAGCTTGATTAGTAGCTGTTCCTTGAACTTGACTTCATCATCTACTTCCATGTATTAAAAAAAGCTGTCTCCCATGCCTGGAATTTGCTTCAGTCATTTCTATTTTTTTCTTTCAACACTCCACTTAGGTTGCATCTCCAGCTAGAGGACCTTTGTGATCCTTCTCCTTTCCTTATCTCCTTTGTTGTTGTTCAATTGTGTCCAAGTCTTAACGACTCCATTGAGTTTTTTGGGTTTTTTTTTTGGCAAAGATACTGAAGTACTTGCTATTTCCTTCTCCAGCTCATTTACAGATGAGGAAACTGAGGCAAATAGGGTTAAATGACTTGCCCAGGATCACACAGCTAGTGAGTGTGTGAGATGGATTTGAACTTAGGAAGATGTCTTCCTGACTTCAGGCCCAGTCCTCTCCCTCTCCCTCTTCCTCTCCCTCTTCCTCTCCCTTTCCTTCTCCCTCTCCTTTTCCCTCTCCCTCTCCCTCTTCTCCCTCTCCCTGCCTCCCTCCCCCTTCTCTTTTCTCTCCCCCAAAAGCTGATCATAGCTTCACCTGTTCCTCTTAAAATTTACTGAACTTTTGTCCCAATCACTTTTACCCTGTGTCTTGTTATTTATGTATACACTGCATTCTCCTTTGTGCAATGTGAGCTCCCTAAGGATAAGGACTGTTATCTTTGTTTTCCTAGCACCTGGTGAAGTGCTTTGCACATAGTAGATGCTTAATAAACTTTTTGAATAATAAAAGCAACATAACATTTTCAGGCTTGCAAAGTGCTTATACATAAATTACCTCATTTAATCTCACAACAACTCTGTGAGGTAGGTGCTATTTTTATGTCAATTTTACAGGTAATGAAACTGAGGAGAAGAAAGATTAATTGACCTGCCTGGGGTCACACAATTAGTAGGTGTCTGAGGCAGGATTCAAACCTACATCTTCCAGTACTCTGATCCTATTACACAGCCTCAGTGTTTTTCAATTTATTGCATTGAAGAATACTTACATAGGGATCTACTGTCATTGATCTTTGAAATAACATGGGAAATAGGAGAACAAGATTGAAGAAGAGCAGGTGAGGAGCAGGGAGGCAAGGGAACAGAGCCTAAAAAACCCATAGACCAGAGAGCTTGATTTTGATTCCTGGGAAATCTAGAGTAGATCAGTAAGGAGATGGTTGGCAGACCTTTAGAGAAGGAGCAGTGACGGAGAAGAACCAGTGTGGCTTTCACCAAGAACAGTCATACCAAACGAAACTCATTTCCCTTTTTGATTTATTAAACTAGCAGGTGGGGTGGGGGCTTGTAACTGTAGCTTGACTAGATTTTTAGCAAAAGCTTTTGATAAAATCTCTAATATTTTTGTGTAGAAATGAGAGACAGGGACTAAATGATGGCACGATTAGATGGATTCAAAACTACTTGGATGGTCAGGTTCAGGGAGTAGTTTTTAATGGCTCAATGTCAATGAGGTAGGAGGTCTCCAGTGGAGTACTCCAGGGATCTGTGCTCAGCTCTGTGTTGTTGAACATTTTATCAATGGCTTGAATAAAGGCATAGATGTCATATTTATCAAATTTCAGTTGATAAAGTTCTGGGAGTGGTAGTGAAGACCCCAAAAGGTCTCAACAGACTTGGGATGAATCTGAGAAGATGAAACAGGGCTATAAAAAATTACTCTTGGAAGTAAAAAAAATCAACTTTAAAAGTAGAGATGGTGGAGGCATGGACAGACAACAGTTGAAAAATATCTGGGAATTTTAATGAACTGCAAGATCAAATTGTTTGAAGTATGATGTGGCAACAAAAAAAGCCAATGCAATTTGGGGATGCATTAAAAGGGTCTAGGTTCCAAGACTAGGAGACTATTGCACTTAAACCTATTTGTTCAGTTTCGGACAGTGCAGTTTAAGGACATTGATAAAACTAGAGAGTGTTCAGAGGAGAGCAACCAGGCTGGTGAAGGGCTTTAAGAACGTGTCATATGAGGATAGGTTGAAAGAACTAGACATGCTTAACCTGAAGGAAAAAAAATTGAGGGGACAGGGGAGAAATGATAGCTATCTTCAATATATTTGAGGGGTTGTTACACGGAAGAGGTAGACATTCTGCTTGGCCACCAAGGGCCAAGAATTGGGTAGAAATGCAAAGAGGAAATTTAGGTTTGGTGTTAGAAAAGAATTCCAAAAATTGGAGTCAAAAAGTATAAATGCCCCAAAAGGTGGTAAGTTCCTTCTCCTTGAGGTCTTCAAGCAGAGACTGGACAACCACTTGTCACTTATTAGAGGGGATTGCTTTTATGTATATGTTAACTAGTTGGCTTTGAGGTCCCTTCCAACTCTCACAGTCTATTCTGTATTCCCCTGGTACATTCTCTGAGCATTTGACATCTCTCCACTTAACTAACTATTAACTAACTAACTATTTTGCAAAATTATTATTGGGGCCAGAGGTCCTATCAGTTTCACAAAATGACTTGGGACAGGAGGGTCTACGGATTATTTACAAGGGTCAAGGCCAGGCAGAAGTCTATAGCACTATAACAGAGCTTCCAAGACAAAGGACCTCCCCAGAGAAAAATCCTTGCTTTCTATTTCTGTAATTTATCTTTAGGTGAACGCAGATGTGTAGGGGTTAAAAGATCATTTCTAAGGGAAATTAGTAATTAAGTGAAGGTCTAGTCCACAATAAACATAATTAGATAGCAAGATAGACAGATTAATTCAGAATTTTACAAAGAAAAGCTAGAATTGGGGGAAAGGATTATTCCTCTGAAGAGGCCATCCAGACCAGATGTCTTCAAGCTTTAAAAGGAGGAGGAGCCATGGAAAGGCATTATGACAGAGTGGAAAGAGACAGGACTTCAGAGTCTTTACATTTGCTATGTCCCAACCTTCTGAGACTTAGTTTCCTATAGAAAGAATAAGAATAAGGAGGATAAGGCCTACTTAAAGCTTTCTCATGAGGCTCAAATAAAATATTATTTGTGAGATTTCTTTGTGAACTGTAATACTATGTAAATTAGGCATTCTATAAGTGAAAGCTACTAGTAAGGAGGCAGCATGAGGGGATGGAGTGTTGGGCCTGGAATCAGGAAGATATTGATTTAATCTCTGCTTCAGTAACTTAACAAGTTCTGTGATCCTGGGCAAGTTATTTGATCCCTCTGGGCCTCAGTTTCCTTATCTGTAAAATGAGAAATTAGACTAGATGAAGCTCTTCTGATCTCTGAATCTCTGATCCTGTGATCTGTCCTAGTTTACATATTTTTCTTATATTATTTATGTATTTTTTTGCCTAGGTTTATGATTTCATTTGTATAGGGAGCTCCTAGTGAGGTACTTCCTCTACCATGGTTGTTGACCTGTAGATCTGTCCTTTCTCTTTGACTTAGAGAATTGCCTTGGGGCATAGAAGGTGAATGATAGTATAGGCAAAGTGGGCCTAGACCCAGGTCTTCCCTATTGCTGTCCAGATCTATTCATGACACTGTGTTGCCTCTATTTAGCTAAAATAACACAACAGAAGCAGTAATTACTTGTTCCTAGTTATAATGCACTTGTGTGGCCTGAGAAGTGCAAGGAGGGCCCTGAGAAAGTGATTCTATCCTTTTTGGGTCGGCACATGAGTTGGTCAGATTTACTAGCGATCATTTTGGAAGGCAGAAAGAGCAGTCTGGCTCTCAGGGATTGGGATATGGGATCTGAGGGAGTATAAAGTATTTAAGAAACAAGGGTGTGCTGGAGCTAGCTCCTAGGGACTCTCAGAGCAGATAGCTAAATTTTCAGGGTAAGCATTTACCTCTCAGGAGTAAGCAAACACTATAAAATCAGAGCTTGATTTATTGTTTTGTTTATTCTGGCTTAAGAAAGTCTTAAGAGGAGAAAATGTTATATTGCAGACTAAATTTAAAAGTGCATTGTGCTTACAGAGAGCTGGTTGTTAAACATTTACTAGTATACCTCAGGGTACAGCTGAAAAGAGCCTCTGGTTAGGCAAAAGGGACTGAGTGGGGAAGTAGTAGTCTCTGGAGAAAGGAGGGGAATGAAGAGCGGGGACAGGAAGATGAGGGAATGAGCAAGAATAAAGAAAAAATACAAGAGGCTAGCTCCTGGGTTTTTAAGGGCTATGGGGGGAATAAGGAAAGTATAAAAATTATAATCACTCCAAAGGCTAAGGATATGTTGTTTGCATTGCACAATTAATGAGTCATTTGCATTGCACAATGTGTCTATAGACCTGTGGCTGTTTCTTTACACTTTTCTGAAGAGCTGAAAGCCAGAGAAGCTTCTGGTCCTTAACCCTTGACCAAAAGGTGAATAAAAGCCTTTGGGAGCATTCTAGTAAAAGACCCTTATTTTATAGATGAAAAGTTGGAATTTTCCAAGAGGTGAAGCGGCTTGCCCTGCAGCTCACACCACAAGCAAGCAGCAAAGCTAAGATTTGAACCTGGGTATTCTGCTGGCTCCAAATGCAGTGTTTGTTCCACTAGGATACCCTGCTTAAACATAGTATTTGGATCAAGACCATTTTAAAATTAAGATCTGACAAGAACTGATAGATCTTTTCTGTGCCGAGTTTCTTTGCTTAAAAGGTCACATCGATGCCATGATGGTGATATTTCCTAGGACGCAGGGTGAGTTTCTATCTAGAGAGCAGATTGTTAAAATTTTAGTTTGAACATTTAGACTGAGAAATTGGCAAAACACTACAAACCAGGACTTGGTTATTATTTTATTGATTAAAAATGATGGATAAAATGTTAATTATGTAAGCAAAACTTAAAAGTTTGTCATTTTTTTGGGAGATCTGTCATTAAACATTTATCAGCACACTCCTGTCCTATACTGTATTATGAGGAACAGGCGAAATTAGCCCTTGGGTATGTTTGTGAGGTTATGAAATTTTTCATATTTTAGAAAGAGATGATTTTGAAATATATTCTTTGTCTTCTCATCTTGACCCTGTTAAAGGGCATTTCTTTCTAAGTGTGATCAAGGACTTCTACAGGAACCCAAAAGCATAAGTGTTGTCACCTATAGGTAGAAATGCATTAGTTTGTTTTACTGTGACCTAGCTGCCACTGGAGCAAGGAGAAGGAAATTATTGACTTATTATCTTTTTCTTATTCCAGACCTTAACATAGGTCTAGGATCATAGGTCTAGAGCTGGAAAATACCTCAGAAGTCATCCTCTTCAACCCCCTTCTTTTTTAAATGAGACTGGTCAAGGTCAAATTGTTGATAAGTATCAAAGGCAAACTTTGAAGGCTGCACCTCTAAGGCAGTGCTTTTACATTGCCTCCAATACCTTTTTTTTTTTAAAGTTTATTATTTTTATTTTAATTAACAAGGATTTAAAAATTAGCATGTCCTTCCACAACTCCACCATGAACAATAAAAAATAAAGCTTTCTATACTCATCTACATATTCCAGCCAATTTTCACAATCAGCCACATCTGAAAATGTATGTGTCTTTCTGCATTTTGAGTTACCTTTCTAGGAGGTGAGCAGCGTGTTTTCATATTCATTCTTTTGGATTCATAGTTTATCATTGCACTGATCAGAATTCTAATATCTTTCAAAGGTGTTTTCTCTCTAACGTTGTGTTGTAGACATAGGTCTCCTATCTCTTCTTACTTCATTCTGCATCAGTTCCTAGAGGTCCCTCCTAGCTTCCATGGAATTCTCCATTTTATCATTTCTTATTTCATTGCATTCATATGACATAATTGCCTCTACTATGAATGGCCATTATTCATCCCTACATCAAATTATTTGTTAAGCATCTACTTTGTGGAAAGCATTATGCTAGTCTCTGGAATAGATGAGAATACAGATTCTTTGACTAAAGAGACAGTTCCTTCCTTCCTTCTTCCTTCCTTCCTTCCTTCCTTCCTTCCTTCCTTCTTTCCTTCCTTCCTTCCTTCCTTCCTTCCTTCCTTCCTTCCTTCCTTCCTTCCTTCCTTCCTTCCTTCCTTCCTTCCTTCCTTCCTTCTTTTCTTCTCTTTGTATACCAAATATCTGACACAGATTAGGTGATTAAGAAAGGCTCAGTGAGACAGTTTTTAAAGGAAGAAATTGAAGCTATCAACAGCCATATGATAAAATGCTTCAAATCATAAATAGAGAGATACAGACTAAAGCAAATGTGAGGTTCTACCTCACATCTATCAGATTCACAAAATGACAAAAAAAAGGTAAAATGACAAAAGTTGGAGGAGGTTCTGGAAAAGCAGGCACATTAATGTACTAGTGGATAAACTGTGAATTATTCTAGTCACTCTGTAAAGCAATTTGGAACCAGGTTGAAAAAGTCACTAAATTATGTATACCTTTTGACCCAGTAATACCTACTACTACTAGGCATATACCCTAAAAAGATAAAAGGAAGAAGACAGAAATATTTGTGCACAAATATTATAGCAACTTTCTTTTTTGGCAATGACAAATAACTAGAAATTAAAGAGGTGCCCAAAATTGAGGGAATGGACATTACTGTAGTTGTGTGTATGGAATACTATTGTTGCTAAGAAATTGTGAAAGGTATAGTTTCAGAGGAAACCTGATAAGATTTGTATGAATTGATACAGAATTAAGTGAGCAAAACCAGGAGAAAAATTATTCAATAATAACAGCATTAAGAAATATGGTCAATATGATAACTAACCATTTACTCCCGAGGCCAATGATGAAGCATGCTGCCTACATCTGATAGAGGAGGTGATGGAATCAATATACAGAATGAGACCACCATTTTTAGACATGCGTATGCAGGAACTTGATTTTCTCAACTACGTATGTTTACCTCCCAGGGTTTGCTTTTCTTTATTTTTTGTCTAGTAGGGGGTAGTGTGGGAGGGAAGAAAATAAATGCAATGAATATAAATTTAAAAAGAAAGGCTTATTAAATTGAAAACAGGGCTAACATCAAATAGTTTACAATTACTAGGATAATACGAATCAAATGCAGTTGATTGTAATATTCAGTGTTATATAACAAGTACATTAGAGAGTTGAGAAAGAAAATGTTACCTGAGGCCTCAAGGCGAGGGCAAGTATGTACATCTAGTTGGAGGAGGGGAGCTAGGCATCAGGAAGCCACATCACTACTGTCAGATTCTGGGGTTGCTAATCACATTAGGTCCCGCCTTCTTAAAGCATGTGGTTTGAAAAGAATGGTGATAGTAATGAACAGAACTACATCTGGAGACATAAGGTGACCTGATTAATAGCAATTCAACCAAACCCAGGCATTTGGGCCAGCCTAGTATGAGGCAGCAAGGCTTAGGGATAAAGGGCTAGATTTGAAGTTAGGAAAAGCTAGGTTGAATTCTCAATTCTGATATTTACTATTTGTGTGACCATGGACATACCGTTTAATTTCTCAGAGCCTCAGTTTCCACATTTGTAAAATTGGAATAAAATATTTACTTTACAGGGTATCCTGTGTATCAAATGAAGTAGAATAGGTTAAGTTATTTACAAACTTTAAAACACTTGAGGTTTTTTGGGGGGGGTGGGCAGTGGGGAGGTTGTGAGATCTGGACATATGATTTCATCAATGTTGTTGTTCACTCATGTCTGACTCTTCATGACCCTATATGGGTTTTTTTTTTTGTTGTTGTTGTTTTGTTTTTTGGCAAAGGTACTGGAGTGGCTTGCCATTTCCTTCTCCAGTCGATTAAGGCAAACAGAAATTAAGTGACTTGCCTGGGGGTCACACAGCTAGTAAGTGTCTGAGGCTAAATTTAAACTCAGGTTTTCTTGACTGGAGGCCAGGAACTCTATCTACTGAGCCACCTAGCTGCCTCCTTTTATCAGTGTAGGTAACTCCTAAATTGGACATTCTCTTCACTGAAGCAGGTAATATGTAGTCTTTCAGAGCTGTGTGGGAGCACCAAGAAATAAAGGGGATAATAGTCCATATGTATCACAGGCAGACTAGAACCCAGGCCTTTCTGACTCCAAGGCTGGTCCTCTATGTATTGCTATCATTGCCTATCAGAGCACTATATAAATATCATTTATTATTATGGTATAGTGCATTTTTGCAGAAGAGAAATAGATGGCTAGGCCATGGCAAATGCCACACCTCAATATCTTTTCTCTCTCCTCCAACCAACTGGAAATAGAAAGCAGTAGGTTAGAGGAGTGCCCAATTTAATTCCTCAAATTCTGGCAGTTACACACTCAGCAAATCCATGGCTCATTGCATTGACTTAATTTATTCTCATTACAATCCTATAGAGATTTCTGGACCCTTAAAATGGTACAACAGGGTTTTGTTATTTATCAAAAAGATAAAACAGTTAGTGAAATCGGATAGATTATAGTAGAGCACATCTTCTAACATAACAAATTGAAAACATTCCCAGAAATTAGGACACGTTTCTGGAAAACTGCCCATAAGCTTATTGTATAAATATGAATCTCAACAAGATTAAACCTCAACATTTTTTCCCTGTTGGCCAGAGATGTTAAGATAACCAGAGGCAGACACCATAACCAAAGCAGCCCAAGCACCAGTTGGGCATTTACTTAATGTAAGATGGATTTCAAATTAAAACAAATTAAAGTGCTAATATCTATAATAGATGAAAGTAATTGGTTCATTTGTGAAATTCCTCAGTATACGCTATATCCCTCATTTACAAAAAAAAATTTATAGATGACCATTGCTCTTTATTCCAAGTTCCTGGCATGCTGGAAGATGTGTCTAAAATGCTACATAAATGGTGAATTCTTTTAGTTCTATGACCATGTATAAGGAGTCCTCCTCTCTACGTCTACTCTAGACTTTGGGACCAGAAAATCTCTGTACCTGTGAGCAGGTAGGATGGGAGATTCTCTGAGGTCATATAGCTTGTGGAGATTCAGAGCTGGAAGGAAAGAGGCAGACAATGGTAACCATAGGGACAGTTGCCTACTGTTCTCTATCTGGGCCAAGAAGCCACAAGCTCCACTTGTGCTATACTTCAATGTCAATAAATAAAACAAAAACATTTAAGAAAAAGAAAGATCAAGGAATATAGCCAGAAGTGGGATCACACAGAGATACTCCGTGACTTACTTTTAGGCCACAGTCTTAGAGCTTAAGAAACATCCATGGATCTGAAGGCTGGGAGCCCAAATTGAGAAAAGCAAAGGTTGACAGAACATTGGATTCATTTACCAGTCTCTCATATGTGAACAACATACACTGTTGACCCTGATGGGTTTTCTCAAAGTATTGGTCTGGCAGAACAAAAATTCTGCTAATTGACTGAGATTCTTTTAGAAAAACAAGAATGCCAGAGACTCAAGAGCACGGACAGGGAAGGAACAAGCAGCCACAAAGTAAAGACTGGAATATGAATGAAAGGGAAGAAGAGGAAGGGAATAAACATTTATGTTGCATACCTATATGCCTGGCGTTGTGCTAAGTGCATTTTACAGTCAAGGAAATCAAGGCAAATAGAGGTCAATTGACTTGTCCAAGGTCACCACCTAGTATGTGTCTGAGGCAGGATTTGAATTCAGGTCTATCCTAGAAAGTTATGAGGATTAGAGTAAGGCATATGATCAGAAAAAAAAATATTGAAAGAGTAAGCTCCTGGGGGAAAAATACTGGAAAAAGAAATTGCAAAGGTATCTCTGAAGAAAACACTGGCAAAAACATACATGAAACGTAGATGTCTAATGAATAGATTGCCAATTGTTTCAATTCTATCAAGGAATGATGTAGTCAGAATTTGTTACCCAGAAGTAAAAAAAATGGATTTGAATTTTCTTTATATAAAATACCCTTTCAAAGATAAAGACGTGAGAAATCTTAGAGTTTAAGAGACTTACCCAAGAATACACAGACAGTAATAGGAATAAAGGTATAGTAGAAAGAGAGTTAGGCTCAGTCAGGAATCCCCAGCATTTAAAGGCCCACAGTCATACTGACTGTGTGACCCTAAGAGGTCACAGAACCTCATAGTACCAGGCAATTCTCTAAGTCTTAGAGTCTAAGACTACAAGCCTGGAGAACAACAGCAGTAAGCAGCACCACCAGTAGCAGAAGCAGCAAATCAGCAGCACACCAGCACCAGCAAACACCACACCATCATCACATCAATCCACTGCCACGCCACAAATAACAGCGAGCTCTAGCACTACCACCACCACCAGCGCTGTAGCACCAACACCGCCACAATACAGCATCTCCAGGAAAAAACAGCAGGGAGCACCATCATACAGACACAGCAAGGTCAGCAGCAACACTAGAGCCATTAAGAGCACTACACAAGCACCAGCACCACAACAGAGCAGGAGCAAAAACAGAAAGAGAGGAAAAGCAGCCAAAAGTAAAGCAGCATCATCAGCAGCAGCAGCAGCAGCAGCAGCAGCAGCAGCAGAAGAGCAACAGCAGGCTTGCACCAGCACCACCAGGAGCAGTACCACCACAACCACCACAGCCACAGCAGCTTCCAGCACCAGCAGTGCCACCTTCAAAGGTAACAGCACACCATTACTGCCAAAACATGGCAATTACCCACAGATATCCTTGTGCCAAAATCATTAGCACTATAAGGTCATGCCAATTACACACCAAGAGACTAACACTTTACAGGGAAAGCCAGTGACAACACAGTAATCACATGCCAACAACATGATAACAATTTACTATGAAAGACACCAGCGACACCATAAGCACTGAGACCAGCACCAACTCAACCATCAACTCCACTGCCAGTACCAACTCCACCAGCCCCTCCACCACTAGCAGCAGATGTAGTATTACCATCAGTAGCAGCAGTTCTAACACCATCAAGACCATCACTAGCTGTTTTTCCTGGGGCTGCTCTGTTTCTGGTGGTGTTGGTGTTGGTGCTGGAGCTGCTGGTGCTGCTGGCGATGCTAAATCTGTTGCTGCTGGTGGAGTTGGTGGTGGATTTCATGCTGGTGATGGTGCTGGTGTTGCTGCTGACCTTGCTGCTTCTGCTGCTGGTGGCATTGCTGCTGTTTTTCATGGGGCTACTATATTTGCGGCTGGTGGGAATGGTACTGGTAGTGGAGTTGGTGGGTTGAGTTGGTGCTGGTCTTGGTGCTTGTGCTGCTGCTGGTGGCTTTCACAGAAATTGTTATCCTGTTGTTGGCATGTAATTAGTCTCTTGTTGCTGGCTTTCTCAGGTTGCTAACTTTCTCAGTAAAGTATTACCCTGAGAGTCTTTCCTTCCCAGTTTGATTTTTTTAATTAAAGGGGCATCCCTTGACTCCCTTCTTAAAGACTCCTATTCACTGAATGGGCATTGCCTCACTCAAAGTGAGAACCTGAAAAGACTTTAGCTTAAAAGGGCTATGGTCTCCCACTGCATCCTGGGCCATCTCCAGTTGTCCTGATCAATATCTGGCCACTAGACCCAGATGGCTCTGGAGGAGAAAATGAGGCTGGTGACTTTGCACAGCCTTCCTTCACTCAAATAAAAGTCAATTGCAAGCCATGGCATCATCTTCCTGATGTTGTGGTCTTCTTTGAGAATGAAGAACAAACCAGAACCTGTGAGTAGTCCAAACTGCCCCTGAATGGAGACCCAGGTGGCAGTTCCAGTTTGGCAACTCAGCCAAACTGAACCCGCCCCCCCCAAAAAGAATGGGGATAAAAATATTAGCCCTATATATCTCACAGGACTGGTGTGAGGGCTTTGTTGAGATCCCTAAGTGCTATATAAGTGTGCAGTGTTTTGATAATTACTTAGAGAATTCCGCTGCTCATTGTTCTCCTGTTTTGGAGAAGAGTAAGAAACCCAAACAGCAGTGTGAAGGTTGGGGCTCAGAAGATTTTAGGTCCTTGACACTCTGCCTCTGGGTCACTCCCTTACTCAAGCTCTGGGATAGAACCAACTGTCCATTAGAACTTTTGCTCACGTGTTAGATCCCCCTTCAGAAGTTTGTAGGAAGCATGTTAGTCAACAAATAGCTCTGTAGGGTCAACAGTTAAAAGACTATGTTGTTGCATTTTGAGGAACTTGAAGGGAGACAATGTTTAAATGAAAGAGAAAGCTAGGAGGATGTTTTGAATCTGACTTCTTTTCCAGAAAAATTAAATAAAGACCTTGATTATTTTGTTCACATAGCCTTTGTACTTCACTTAAGGAGGAGAAAACATAATTACTATTCAAGAACCTTGACTTTAAGAGTTGGAAGGGACCTGAGTAGTCATCTAGTCCAACCTCTCTATTTTTTAGTTGAAGAAAATGAGGTTCAACCAGTCAGTGAAGTCAGTTACTCAGTAAGCATTTAATAGCTCTTACCATGTGTCAGGTGCTGTGCTAAGCTCTGGAGATACAAAGAAAGGCAAAAGAAAATTCCTGCCCTGAAGACTACATAATTGTCAGTTGGTAGAGTTAGGACTTGGACCTCCATGGTCTTATTCGCATTGCAAGTTCTTTCCACAGTTTGCTGCTTCTTTGTAGCATAACAGTTAACTGTTCCTGCCCACTGATTTGCTTTTAAAAGGGGCATTAGGGCATGTTTTGTGAATGGACGAATTAGAGCAAGTGCGGTGTACTGAAAGTGATGAATGGTTCGGGCTTAAGAAAGACCTGAGTTCAAATCTTGTTTCTGATGCTTATTCCCTATGGTGTCCTTAGACAAATCACTTAACATCTCTGGTCTTATTTTTCATCAGTAAAACAAGGGAGGTTGGTTTAAATCAGAGGTTCTTAATCTCAGCTATGTGAACTTATTTTAAAAACCATTTTTATAATTGTAATTCAATAGAATTAGTTTCCTTTGAAATTATATAAATATATAAATACATACAATATGGATATATACATTATATATGCAAATTATGTATATAATGTATGTATATATACATATGCACATACACATATTATGAGAATTCACAAGCTTCGCCAGACTTCCAAAAAGGTCCACAATATGAAAAAAAAAGGTTAACCAAAGGGAGCCAGGGACAAGGAAGGTTAAATGTGAGCCAGTGTGGCTTACCACAGACAGCAGAGGGCAGCAGAGAGCCACTGGAGACTAGTTTATTCTGGCGTTAAGTGGGATCTCAGAATAAGCAGGTTCAAGCATCAGGGGCATGGTGTGATGTCATGATGTGGTGGTGATGATGATAACGATGATGATGATGATGATGATGATGATGATGATGATGATGATGATATGATGCGCACATGTGTGCAGAGAGGGGGCCAAAGCCAAGCGTAGTAGAGAGAGTGACTCAAAATCCATGAAGCTAAGAGATGGATCTGGAATCATGGGTTGGGGTATGACACAGGGCCGACAGAAGTGACAGGTTACAAGGTGCAGTTGACCAAAGTCCATAAGAATTGAGAACTGTTGTTTGGTGAGCCCAGATAATCTTTAAGTCCTTGCCCCCTCTGGTCATTAAAAGAACCTCCAGATATATGGCAAGGACCTGACATCTATGATGTTACCTCAAAAAGTTATGGATGCAGCATTCTTATTTTTCTGAAACCACCAGTTAAGGATTCGTGATCTTATTGATTCTCTTCTTGAACTTATGGCAGTACCTTACTGTAGCAGGCAACAAATAATGTTTATTTAATTGAAAACATTTATTTTATTTTGCTGAACCTACTTCTTTCAATCTTCAAGAGATACCACCTGGTCCTAATATTCTAGGTTTTGGTGATCAAGTGTATATTCATGACTTTCATGATTTAATGTCCTTTCAGGTTAGGCTTTCTCAGCTTTCATGTTTGCAGAATTGAAGTCTTAATTTTTAAAGCTCTTATGGGAAGCCCCTCCATCTCCTTTGTCATAGTGGCCTGCCTCTTGTATGGTATAGAGGAAAGAATATTTGACTTAAAGTCAACAACATTTAGATTTGAATTCTGCCTTTGACACATTCGTTTAGATAGCACCATCTCTAATGTGATTCTCAATTTCCTCATCTGTAATGTGGGAATATTAATAGAATCTACTTCACATGGTTATTACGAAGTCAAATTTTAAAATGTATGGTGCTTTGCAATCAGTAAAATTCTTTAAAACATCATCTATATTATTACCAAGAAAAGACAGGTTATCACATCATTCTGTCTTGGATGGCTATTTGGGGAGTCAAGCTTATTACAGACCAATGCTTTGACAGAATACGCATATCAATGGGGCCCAATGATTTTATTCTGTACTCCCCATAAGAAAGTCAAAGCAGGCTTGTTCTGAGCCAGTGACCCAAGCCCCTGCCCATGGGCAGAATGCATGATATTCATATATTAGGCAAAGACCACTCTCAGCTGT
Source organism: Trichosurus vulpecula (assembly GCF_011100635.1). NCBI lineage: Eukaryota > Metazoa > Chordata > Mammalia > Diprotodontia > Phalangeridae > Trichosurus > Trichosurus vulpecula. Next base: position 223,580,696 of record NC_050575.1, on the reverse strand, counting down.
GAGTTAGGGTTTTGAGTTCTGAGGTTCTGAGCCTAGGTTTTGAGCTGGAAGGGGTCTTAAAGCTGATATTCTTCAACTCCTTCACTATATAAAATAAGTCAGTCTCAGAGAGGCTGAGTGATTTGCCCAAAGTGTCACCGGTGGTAGGTAGCAGAGTTGGGCTTTGAACCTAGGTCCACTGACTCCAAAACCACTCATTTGCTCATTTCATCCACTCACTGTACAGTGGTACAATGCTGCCTCTCAAGGTCATTCAGGTCGTGCCAACTTTTACAATGAGCACATTCCAAGTTTAGTGCTAGCACACAAGGAAAACATGATAATGAATAATGAATGGAAACCATTTAAAAATTCTGTTCTCACATTACCTGCTTCCAGGTGAATTGGCAGGTGCCTTCTTGCTATGTTCCGACACGTAGGTGGAGCCACTCTACCATGTGAATCACCTCTGTGCTACCCACTGATGGGATATCAACCTCATATCGTTCATTGAGGTCAGGTAATAGTAAATGTAAAGTCATGACTCCACTAAGAGAGGAATGAGCTGTATGGTTCTGCCCATGCTAGATCACTACCTGAGGTGCAGACATTTTTGATCCTTTAGATCTCATTACCCAGAAAGTACATAGGTAGGGGTGTGTTGGTAAATGCCTAATAACTGAATCTCTGAAAAAAAGTATACATGACACACTTTAGGTTCAATCTGCATCATCAATATTTTCTCCACTGATTTCTTAAGTATAGATAATCAACAAAAATAAATGAAGCCCTAATTTATAGCATTTGCCAATTTCTAAAGTGTAAATGTTCACACTGAAAATTAACAATTAGCTCTCTCAAGTTTCAGCACATCCTTATGTAGGCCAGATAGAGCGAGAGAAAGAGAGACAATGGAAGAGATATTTTTTGGTAATAGCTAGCATTTACAGAGAGTTTTTAAAGTTTACAAAGGGCTTTATGTATAGTATTTAATTTGATTGTTATTTTATGTCTATTCTTCTATCTCACTGTAATATTAAGACAACCCTGAATTCAACAATAGAAAATTGGCAGAACAGTAGCTCTGGCAAATCCTATGAAGTTGGCAAAGCTTCAAGTATGGGCTCAGGGACAGACTAGATCTGTTTAGCTAAATTTGGAGAAGTTCATCATGAATAGATGTCTTTCAGGTGATGATTTTTTTTTTCCCAGTGGAAACTTGTTAAATTGTCTATTAATGCCTATCAGGACTGAAATTTACATCAGGGGAAGGAATACCATCTGCAGTGATTAAATCACAGCATCATAGATTTAGAGCTGCAAAAGGATGATAGTCCAATCCTCCCAATTTATATGATTTTTTCTTTTTCTTTTTAGTTTTTCTGAACCTGGCAGATACCAACAAATAGGAGCATTTCCATATACAAATAAGAGAAGAAAGAAGATTGTACCTGAAATCATACACCTCCATTACACATAACTTGTTTTTATTTATTTTTAACATTCTTTTCTTTTTAAAATTTGAGTTCCAAATTCCCCTTCTCCCCTCCCCCACATACAGAAAAGGCAAGCAAAATGAAATCACTTACACATGTGAAATCATGCAAAACATTTCTACATTAGCTATGTCACAGAAAAAGCAGAAAAAATGAAAGTGAGAAAAATAAAGTGAGAAAATGGTTTACTTTGAATTGCACTCAGAGTTCACCACTTCTCTTTCTGGAGGTGGATCGCATTTTTTTTATTATGAATCCTTTAGAATTGTCTTGGGTCATTGTATTGATCAGAGGAGCCAAGTCTCTCACAGTTGATTATCATTACATGCTGTCATTGAGCACAATGATCTTCCAGTTCTTTCTACTTCACAGTTTGCATCAATTCATGTAGTTCTTTGTATAGAAGAAGAAGAAGCATGATAGTACTCCATCACAATCATACACCATGTTGTGTTCAACCATTCCCCAATTGATAAGCATCCCCTGAATTTTCAATTCTTTGCCACCATAAAAAAAGCTGATATGAATGTTTTTTGTACGTATAGGTCCTTTTCCTTTTCCTTTTACCTTAATCTCTTTGGTGTATAGACCTAGAAGTGGTATTACTGGGTCAAAGAGTATGCACACTTTTATAGTCCTTTGGGCATAGTTCCAAATTGTTATTCAGAATGGTTGGACCAGTTCACTGAATCAACAATTTATTAGTTTGCCTATTTTTCCTCTCATTCTTTCCAGAATTTGTCATTTCTGATACATGAGGTGGTACCTCAGAGTTGTTTTAATTTGCATTTCTCTCTTCAGTGTGGTGATTTAGAGCATTTTCATATGAATACAAATACCTTTGATTTCTTCTTCTGAAACTGCCTGTTTATATCTTCTTACCATTTATCAATTAGGTAATGAATCATGTTTTTATAAATTGACTCAGTTCTATATATATATTGAGAAATGAGACTGCTTTTATAGCTGAAGCATGCTGTAAATTTTTTTTTGACATTACTTCATTGTCTATGGTACCTTTTAGCAAAATTTAGTTTCCCTGATTATCTCTTTTAGTTAAGTCTATTTTCTTTTGCTTTGTCTGAGATCATAATTTCTACCTCTGCCTTTTTTTTATTTTAGCTGAAGTATTATAGATTCTGCTCCAGCCTTTTATTTTAGCTCCGTGTATGTCTTTCTGTTCAAATGTACTCTTGTAAACAACATATTGTTGAATTCTGACTTCTAATCCATTTTGCTATATGTTTCCATCTTATGGGTAAGTTCAATCCCATTCACATTCACAGTTAAGATTGCTAACTGTGCATTTCCCTCTATACTGTTTTCTTCTGTTTATCCTTCTCTCTTTTATCCTGTCTCTTCTCAAAAGTCTGTTTTGCTTCTAACAACTGCCTTCTTTAATCTGTCCTCCTTGTTATCACACTCCACGCCATATCTCTTATTCAATTCCCTTTTTATTTCTCTACTGGGTAAGATAGATTTCTATATCCAGTTGAGTATGTATATGTAGTCTACCCTCTTTGAATGAATTCTAATGAGACTGTAACAGCTCTTTTTTGTGTGCCTCTTTTATATGAGAAAACTTTCCCCATTCTACCTCTCCCTTACTCCTTCTCTTAGTACATCCTTCTTTCTCACCTCTTAATTTTCTCCCAATATAGTCGACTCACACTATGCCCTCTGTCCATGTAGATTCTTTCTAACTGCCCTAATAATGATAAAGTTCTTAGGAGTTAAATGCATCATCTTCTCATATAGGAATGTAAACAGTTTAACTTTATTAGGTCTCATGATTACTCTTTCATGCTTACTTTTCTATGCTGCTCTTGAGTCTTGAGTTTGGATGTCACATTTTCTATTCCGCTCTGGTCTTTTCACCAGGAATGCTTGAAAGTCCTTTATTTCATTAAATATAATTTTTCCCCATGAAGAATTATACTCAGTTTTCCTGGGTAGGTTATTCTCGGTGGTCATCCTAGTTCCTTTGACTTCTGGAATACCATATTTTAAGCCCCCTGGGGGCCATCTGCAGTTGACCTGATCTATAATTTGCCACTGAAGACCCAGAAGGCTCCAGAGGAGAAAGTGAGGCTGGTGACTTTGCACAGCCCTCCCTCACTTAAATCCAATTCACTTGAAAGTCATGGCATCACAAACAACAGGACAAATGACAACAACAGTTCTAAGCCCTGTGCTCCTTTAATGTGGTAGCTACTGAATCTTGTGTGATCCTGACTGTAGCTTCACTATATTTGAATTGCTTTTGCATGGCTGCTTGTAATATTTTCTCCTTGACCTGGGCACTTGGGATTTTGGCTATAGTATTTCGAGGAGTTTTCATTTTGGTATCTCAGGAGGTGATAGGTAGATTCTTTCAAGTTTTATTTTACTCTCTTGATATAAGATATTGGGGCAGTTTTCCTTTCTACTTTCTTGAAATATGATGTCTAGGCTCTTTTTTTGTTTATGGCTTTCAGGTAGTCCAATAATTCTTAAATTATCTCTTCTTGATCTATTTTCCAGGTCAGTTGTTTTTTCCAATGAGATAATTCACATTTTCTTCTATTTTTTTTATTCTTTGGACTTTGTTTTATTGTTTCTTGATGTCTCACAGAGTCTTTAGCTTCCACTTGCCCAATACTAATTTTTTAAAGTTATTTTCTCTAGTGAGCTTTTATACTTCTTTTCCATTGTCCCATTCTGCTTTTTTTAATTTTCTTTTTTTTAAATTTATTTATTAAATTTATTTAATATATTTAGTTTTCAGCATTGATTTTCACAAGAGTTTGAATTACAAATTTCTCCCCATTTCTACCCCCCCACTCCAAGATGGCATATATTCTGGTTGCCCCATTCCCCAGTCAGCCCTCCCTTCTGTCACCCCACTCCCCTCCCATCCCCTTTCCCTTACTTTCTTGTAGGGCAAGATAAATTTCTATGCCTCATTGGCTGTGTGTCTTATTTCCTAGTTGCATGCAAAAACTTTTTTTTGAACATCTGCTTTTAAAACTTTGAGTTCCAAATTCTCTCCCCTCTTCCCTGCCCCCCACCCTCCCTAAGAAGGCAAGCAATTCAACATAGGCCACATGTGTATCATTATGTAAAACCCTTCCACAATACTCATGTTGTGAAAGACTAACCATATTTTGCTCCTTCCTACCCTATCCCACTTTATTCAATTTTCTCCCTTCACCCCGTCCCTTTTCAAAAGCGTTTGCTTTTAAATACTTCCCCCATCTGCCCTCCCTTCTATTGTCCCCCCTTTCTTATCCCCTTCCCCCTCCTGTCATGTGGGGTAAGATACCCAATTGAGTGTGTATGGTATTCCCTCCTCAGGTCAGATCTGATGAGAGAAAGATTCACTCATTCCCCCTCACCTGCCCCCTCTTCCCTTCCTACAGAACTGCTTTTTCTTGCCACTTTTATGTGAGATAATTTACCACATTCTATCTCTCCCTTTCTCCCTCTCTCAATATATTCCTTTCTCATCCCTTAATTTTATTTTATTTTTTTAGATATCATCCCTTTATATTCATCTCACCCTGTGCCCTCTGTCTATATATATATGTACGTATATGTATGTATATTCCCTTCAGCTACCCTAATACTGAGGTCTCATGAATTATACACATCTTCTTTCCATGTAGGAATGTAAACAAAATAGATCAGCTTTAGTAAGTCCCTTGTGATTTCTCTTTCTTGTTTACCTTTTCATGCTTCTCTTGATTCTTGTGTTTGAAAGTCAAATTTTCTGTTCAGCTCTGGTCTTTTCACTGAGAAAGCTTGAAAGTCCTCTATTTTATTGAAAATCCATATTTTGCCTTGGAGCATGATACTCAGTTTTGCTGGGTAGGTGATTCTTGGTTTTAATCCTAGCTCCATTGACCTCTGGAATATGGTATTCCAAGCCTTTCGATCCCTTAATGTAGAAGCTGTTAGATCTTGTGTTATTCTGATTGTATTTCCACAATTCTCAAATTGTTTTTTTTCTGGCTGCTTGCAGTATTTTCTCCTTGATCTGGGAACTCTGGAATTTGGTGACAATATTCCTAGGAGTTTTCTTTTTGGGATCTATTTGAGGAGGCGATCAGTGGATTCTTTCAATTTCAATTTTACCCTCTGGCTTTAGAATATTAGGGCAGTTCTCCTTGATAATTTCTTGAAAGATGATATCTAGGCTCTTCTTTTGATCATGGCTCTCAGGTAGTCCAATAATTTTTAAATTATCTCTCCTGGATCTATTTTCCAGGTCAGTGGTTTTTCCAATGAGATATTTCACATTGTCTTCCACTTTTTCATTCCTTTGGTTCTGTTTTATAATATCTTGATTTCTCATAAAGTCATTAGCTTCCATTTGTTCTAATCTAATTTTTAAGGTAGTATTTTCTTCAGTGGTCTTTTGGACCTCCTTTTCCATTTGGCTAATTCTGCCTTTCAAGGCATTCTTCTCCTCATTGGCTTTTTGGAGCTCTTTTGCCATTTGAGTTAGTCTATTTTTTAAGGTGTTATTTTCTTCAGTATTTTTTGGGTCTCCTTTAGCAAGTCATTGACTTGTTTTTCATGGTTTTCTTGCATCACTCTCATTTCTCTTCCCAATTTTTCCTCTACTTCTCTAACTTGCTTTTCCAACTCCTTTTTGAGCTCTTCCATGGCCTGAGACCAGTTCATGTTTTTCTTGGAGGCTTTTGCTGTAGGCTCTTTGACTTTGTTGACTTCTTCTGGCTGTATGTTTTGGTCTTCTTTGTCACCAAAGAAAGATTCCAAAGTGTGAGTCTGAATCTGAGTGTGTTTTCACTGCCTGGCCATGTTCCCAGCCAACTACTTGACCCTTGAGTTTTTCATCAGGGTATGACTGCTTGTAGAGTAAAGAGTACTTTGTTCCAAGCTTGAAGGGATGTGCTGTTGTTTTCAGAGCTACTTCTATCAAGCTCTGCCACACCAGTGCTCCTCCTCCCCCAAGAACCGCCAACCTGGACTGGACTCAGATCTTAAGCAAGCTCTGCACTCCTGCTCTGATCTGCCACTTAATTCCTCCCACCAGGTGGTCCTGGGGCTGGAAGCAACTGCAGCTGTAGTTCTGTAGCTGCACCACCCCTGCTGCCCCTGGGGCAGTGGCAGAACTTAGAACTTTCACTCTGTCTCTCGCAGCTTTTCCCACTAACCTTCTCTGTTGTCTTTGGTGTTTGTGGGTTGAGAAGTCTGGTAACTGCCACAGCTTACTGATTCAGGGCGCTAGGGCCTGTTTTGCCTGGCTCATGGTCTGGTTGGTCCTGCCACAGCCCATGCTGACATGATAGACCTTACCCAGTGACCATCCAGGCTGTCCTGAGCTGGAGCCCTGCTTCCCTCTGCTATTTTGCAGGTTCTGCAGTTCTTCTCTGTTATCTTTGGTGTTTGTGGGTTGAGAAGTCTGGTAACTGCCACAGCTCACTGATTCAGAATGTTCCCCATTCTGCTTTTTAAGGAGTTCTTTTCTTGAATGGATTTTTGTACCTCCCTTTCCATTTGACCTAGTCTGCTTTTTAAGGAGTTCTTTTCTTCAGCAACTTTTTGTGCCTTTCTGATCATTAGATAAATTCTGTTTTTTAAGATGTTATTTTCTTCAGCATTTTTTCGTGCCTCTTTTACCAAGCTATTAGTTTTCTTTTCATAATTTTCTTGTATTACTCTCATTTCTTTTCCCAATTTCCCCTCTACCACTCTTATCTCTTTCTTTAACCCTGCCAGGAATTATTGTTGGGTTTAGGTTCAATTAGCATTTTTCGAAGCTTTGTTGTCTTCTTTCGAGTTTGTGTCACTGTAGTAGACTTTTATTGTCAAGTTCTTTTTTGTTGTTGTTGTATGTTCATTTTTCCAGCCTATTCCTTGACTTTAAGCTTTTTCTTAAAGTTGGGCTCTGCTCTTTGAGAATGGGGAGGTACTGTCCTAAGCTTCAGGCTTTTTTTTTGCACTGATGTTTTCAGAGCTATTTTTGGGAGTCTGTAAGTTTTTGGTACTTCCAAGGTGGTGTGATTGGGGAAAGGTGTGGTTCCTGCTTTCCTGGTCTGTGCTCTGGTCTTTATCCAGGAAGGGCCCCTATTTCCCTGCACCAGCAAATGCTAGTGCTACTCTTAGCCCTGGAACTATGACCAGGTCCCCTGCTCTCCTGTAGTCAGAAGTACTAGTCCTCTCTGCCTTGGAACCACAACCAGGGCCCTTGCTTTTTTGTGAATGACCACAGGTACTTCTCTTTGCCTTGGAATTGTGGCCCACAGCTGTTTGTGGGCAATAGACTTGCCAATTAGCACCAGATGCACCCAATGCCATCAAAGGATCCCTTATAATTTCTTTCTTATCAGTTGTCTAAACCCTTTACTGTCTCTGGGCTGAGACCTCCTGATGCTGCTGCTGTTGCTGCAGCTGTTCCAGCAGCCTCCAAGGCCCACTACTGGTGCTGATGTGTTTAGTTTTGGATGGGCAGCTACCCCAGTGTCACCTCAGGTGTTGATCTCCTATTGATTTCCTAAGTTATATTAGTCTGCAAAAAAATGCCTCACTTAGACCTTTTGTTGCCTTTACTACTCCAAAATTTGATTTGAGGAGTTATTTTAAAGTTGTTCGGAGGGGACTATTGAGAAAGTTCAGCTGGGTTGCCACCTGTACTCTACCATCTTGGCTCTGCCTCCCCTTTTACTGTTTCTTACAGCACAATAGTATTCTGTTACTATACATTCATATACTGTAATTTTCTCAGCGATTCCCTAATTGATTAGTTCTCTCTAGTTTTCAGGTCTTTGCTGCAACAAAAATGCTACTATGAATATTTTTGCACATATGATCCCTTTTTCTCTTTTTAAAAGTTTTTATGGGCTATAAATCTAGGATCAAAGGATATGCAGAGTTAGCATCTTTTTAGATATAATTCCAAATTGCTTTGCAGAATGGCCAGACTAATTTGTAGCTTCACTAACAATGCATGAATGTGCCTGTCTTCCCATATCACCTCCAACAACTTTTGCTTTTCATTTGTCGTCTTTATCAATCTTATTGATGTGAAATAGAACCTCAGGGTCATTTTAATCTGTATTTCTCTTATTAATATTTGAAATTTCTTTTCATATGGCTGTTGATAGCTTGCTTTTCTTCTTTTGAGAATTATCTGTTCACATCCCTTGATCATTTATCTGTTGGGAGAAAGCTCTATTTCTGGATATTAGAACTTTTTGGTTATGGTTTTCAGGGAGTCTGATGATTCTTCAATTGTCTTTCTTTGATTTTTTTAGGTAGTAATAGCTGATAGCTTATTCTTTCTTCTATTTTCTTCAATCTTTTTCCACCCACTATATTTCTTGTCTGATGGAGTTGTTGAGTTTTGTTTGGACCATTCTGATTTCCAGAGAAGTTACCAGTTGTATAAGGTTTTCTACCTTCTGTTCAAAGCTACCCGTTCTTCTAATTCCTTCCTCCAGAGCTCTTATTTCACTTATAATTCCATTTGTATGTCTTCCTTTATTTTCTCCAGGTATTCTTGTAGTCCTTGTTGTCAAATATTTTTTTCTCTGAGACTTTGTTTGTAGTTAAAGTATTACTCTTTCCTTCTGGATTTATCTTTTGGGTGTCTTTTAATCCACACATTTCTTCAGAGTGTTAAATTTCTTCTATTTATTCATATCTCCAGTTCCTGACTTGGGACGTTGTGCCAGAGCCAGCTCTGCCTGTTCTACCACACTCTTGAATAGTGTTGTTAGTCCCTGCTTGGTTCTAATATCACTTTTTGGGTTCATGCCACTGGGTTCTGCTTCCCTTGGTGTGTGTACAGTTAGAATGCTGCCAAGCTTCAGTGACTCCAGTTAGAGATTTGTATTTTTCTGTCCCTCAAGCACTTCTGTCATCTTGTAGTTTTGCAGTGGCTTTCTCAGTGGGGGCACTGACATGTTCTTCCATCCTTCTGGGCCTTCCTCAGTTGGAGTATGGTTGCATCAATACCCCCTGGGGTTCCCCTAGTCAGGGTGCTGCCCAAGGCTTCTCTAGTTGGTTGTTACCTAAGGCTTCCAGCCTGTTTTTCTGTACTTATGCAGGCTTCCTTGGCAGGTTGCCTTTTTCAGCATCTGTAGCTTCTGGCTATCTTTTTTCTGTAATTCTGGGCTGGGTGAAGGAGCTCACTAATGTTTCTTTTTAATTTTTTTTGTCATTGTTCATTATGATACTCTTTATACCATTGCTAGAGTAAAAGTGGGAGAACTGGGCTCTTCTGTGCTCTTTCATGTGGTCATATTAACAGAAGCCTTCAATTCCCTCATTTTACAACTGCAGCCCAGAGACTTGAATAAGCTGCCCAGGGTTACACAACAAATAAGCATCAGAGTGAGGATTTGAACTCAGGTTTTCCTGAATCTAAGTCCAACACCTTCCTTTCCAGTCTTCCCATCCTGTCTGGTGCTCTTCTCAGTGGTCTGGAGAACAATTACCTGAGGCAGACACTGTTTGCCAATCTTTGTTTTCTCCACTTAGCTAGATGAAGGGGAAATTAAATTGTAGACACAGCACCAGCCTTGAAAGGCATCCAAGTAAGACCTAATATGCAAAATGTATTGGTTTAACTCTAGGCTCCTTTGACAACTGAGGTGTAGATGCCTCTGTTTAATTCTTACAGTCTATTGATATCTTACAGATGCACAGATTAAAAAAAGTGGTTCGTTTGCTCATTTCCACAATAACTAGTAAGACACACTACTCAGTGATCTCCGTTTTTTCCCTCAGCCAAGTTCATGTCACCTCTATTCAATATTTTTCTATCTGTTTTCTTCACAATTTGGTGTAAAGTGATCTGCAGCCTCAAACTGTGGTGTCAGATTTGAACTTCAATAACAAATGAGTTTCTGTCTTCTAAAAATATGTCTACAGAAAAGGAGAGGGATAAAAAGGTCTTTTGACAAAAGATCATCAAGGACATATGTTGGCACATTCAAAGAATTCTGTGACTCCTGAAGCAAAAGAAGATTCTGAGACCACTAGGTGTCACTCTGCACAGAAGCCAGAACTTGGAGATAAAAAAGCAAAACATCAAAAATTTTTTTTTGGTAAAACAGTTTTTGTTAGGTAGCAACGTAGGAAGGCTTCATGCGATGAGCTTGATTCATCATTCCCTACTGGGAATGCTTTTTGCCCACAGGCAAAGAAGACCTCTTGGGTTCCTCTGTTCCAGTTTCTACTTTATTCTGCTTGCAACCAGTGTAGGAGAGTATGTACTACGGCTCTGGGAAGGCCAGCTCTGTATAGCAGTAGTCTGAATTCTCATTTGTTTTATGAATATTGTGGAGGATGATAGATAGCAAAGAGTCTTACTTCATGGGGGAAGGAAGACAAAGCATATGCAGGAGAACAGAGTTTATACACACTGGTTTCTGGACTATTACGATAGCTCTCTAATTGGTCTCCCTTCCTCCAATCCCTCCCTCCTCTAATCCATTCTCCACACAGTTACCAAACTGATATCTCAAAACCAGATGTATCCATGTCAACTCCTTACTCATACATCTTTAGTAGCTCCCTACTGCCTGTAGAATAAAATGCAAACTTATTAGTAAGGCACTTAGAACCTTCCACAATCTGGATCCCATCTATCTGTCATTTCAATTCAATAAACCTTTATTCTGGTCTAATTCTACGTTACTCCTCTTCAAGCACTCTCTATTCTAGTCAAACTGATCTGTTACTTTACTGAGAAAATGGAGGCGTCCCAAAGGGCTATAAAACTGTGCATACCCTTTGATCCAGCAATACCACTGCTAGGTCTATATCCCAAAGGACATATTTGTACAAAAATATTTATAGCAGCTCTTTTTGTGGTGGCTAAGAACTGGAAATTGAGAGGATGCCCATCAATTGGGGAATGGCTAAACAAGCCGTGGTATATGGTCGTGATGGAGAATTATTGTGCTATAAGAAATGACAAACAGGATGATTTCAGAAAAAGCTGGAAAGACTTACATGAACTGATGCAAAAGTGAAGTGAGCAGAACAAGAAGAACATTGAACACAGTAACATCAATATTGTATGATGAAGAATTGTGAATAAATTAGCTATTCTCAGCAATACAAAGATCCAAGACAATCTCAGACTCATTGTGAAGCATGCTATCCTATCCCCTTCTAGAGAAAGAACTGATACAGTCTGAATACAGACTGAAGCAAGTCTTCTTACACAAAATGGCTAATATGGAAATGCTTTATATAGTTGCACATGTATAAACTATATAGGATTGCTTACTGTCTCGGGGTCGGGGGGGTCGGAGAGAGAGGGAGGGAGGAAGGGAGGGATACAATTTGGAACACGAAACTTTAAAAATGTTGAGAAAAATTGTTTTAACATGTAATTGGGGAAAAAATAAAATATAATATAAAAAAAGAAAATGGAGGCATCCATCTTGAGCTTCTTCTTCTCTCCCACTCCACCACTCAAAATCCTTCCCCATCATCCCTCCCCCCTTTTTCTGCTGTGATTTCTGATGAAGATGTGGGTCTTCCCCTTCTTGAGGCTAACATTTCCATTCATGTTCTTGATCCTTTCTCCTACTATCCTTTTCAGGAGCTTATCCTCTCTTTTGTTTCTAATCTTTCTCTTCAGTCTCTCTATATTCAATGCCATGTTTTCTACTGTCTTCTCCCTATCCTTAAAATACTTCACTTGGCCCTACCATACCTTCAAGCTATCTTATGTATTTTCTCTCTTCTACAGAGCTATTCTTCTAAAGGAATGCACTCATTTTGCTTTCCTCACCTTTCACTCATTACTTAATCATTTACAAACTGGCTTCTGATCCAACCTCTCACTTATAACTGCTTTCACCAAGTTTTCCAAGTATCTCTTAATAGCTAAATACAAAGTCCTTTTCTCCATCCTTATTCTTCTTGACCACTTTGCAGGGTTTGACATTGCTGACCACTCACTCCTCCCAAATACTCTCTTCCCTGTAGTTTCATGATAGTTGTTTCGTAGTTCTCCTTCTGCCTGTATTACTGCTCTTTCTCAGTCTCTTTTGATAGATTATCATCCATGTCCCACCCACTACACATGAATATATCCCAGGACTCTGTTCTAGTGTTCTTTTTCTTCTCTCTTTACCATCTTTCTTGCTTGCCTCATCAGGTCCCATGCATTCAATTATCTTTTTACAGATCACCACCAAATCTACATCTCCAGAGATCCATTTCTCTATCAACAATGGCCTAATGGACATCTTCAGTGGAATATTACATATGCATTTCAAACACAATATATCCAAAATAGAATTCATTATCATTTTCCTACAAACCTTCTCCTCCTAACTTCACTGTTTTTTTGTGAGGGCACTACCATTCTTGTAGTTATTCCAATATAAAATTCAGAGACATCTTTAACTTTTCATTCTCTCTCATTTCCCATGCCATACCTTGTGTAACATCCCTCATATCTATCTTCTTTTCTCTACTCACATGATCATCCCCCTAGTTTAGGCCTTGCTTCCTAATGGGACTTTTTGTTTCTAGTCTCTGATTTATTTTTTATTCAGCTGCCAAATTGTTATTCCTAAAGCACAGGTCTGACTGTACCATGCTCTCACTCAAGAAGCTTCTGTTTCTCCTTATTGTTTCAAGGATAATACATAGATTCCTCTGTTTGTCATTTAAAACCTTTTATTATCTGGCTCCCAGACTCTCCTTCTGGTCTTATGTCATGCTATTCCCTCTCATACATATGTTGCAACCAAATTGGCCTATTTGTTATTTCCCCTTAATGATTTTCCATTGCCTGCTTCTGTGACTTTGCACAGGCTGACCCTCATGTCTAGAATGCTTTCTCCTCATCTCCACTATTTGAGACCCCTGACTTTCTTCAAGGTCTACCTCAGGTGCTGACTCTTATAAAAGTTCATGGGATCTTAGCTTCTAGAAGGGACCTCAGAGGCTGTCTAGGTTATCTGTCTCACTTTACTGATGAGGAAACTTGGGAACTATAAAAATTTAGTAACTTGCCCAATGTCACACAGGTGGTATTTGTACCCAGGTCTTCTGGCTCTAGAACTTGTGTTCTTTCTACTGTTTTGTATGGTATCACCCTATTCCCCCTTCTAGTGAGAGACTTTCAAATACTTTAAGGGACTAGACAACTCCAAAACCTCTTAATGGTACTAGAGAACCCTCAGGTGGGGTGAAATATAGCATACCTGGCCTTCAGGAAGTGAGGGCTAGAGTAGTCACTATCATACAGATAATTCTTAGATCTGTTTATCCAGCCCTAACATCTTGCCCAAGCTCTAATCTCACATCTCCAATTGCCTATTAGCTATCCTGAACTGGATGTCTCATAGACATCTTAAACTCAACGTGTCCATAAATGAACTCATTATCTTTTCCCTCAGACCCTTCTCTTTTCCAAATATCTCTGTAACTGGAGAAGTCACCGTCATTTTTCTAGTCAGCTTGGTGGCAAACCTCTACTTGTCATTTTCCCCCTCACCCACAATATCTTGATCTGTTGCCAAATTCTGTTAATTCCACTGTGACAATATTTCTTACATGCCTCCTTTTCTGACATTGTTGCAAGTCCTCATCACTTCATACCTACGTTATTTCAATGGCCTTTTATTTAGTCTTCCTGCCTTGTCTTTCTTGACCCCAGTTCATCCTTTACTCAACTATAAAAAATGATCTTCCTAAAGAGCAGCTCTGACCATGTCACATCCTCTACTCAATTTCAGTGGTTCACCATTGCTTTTAGAATCAAATATGAATCCTCTGTTATGGTTCTGAAAGCCCTTCGTAATCTGGTTTCCTCCTACCTTTCCAGTCTTTTTACACTTAACACCCCCGCCCTGCCCCCATTTTTATGTTATATGATCTACTGACACTGGGCTCCTTGCTGTTCCTCACAGGACACTCCATCTTCAAGCTCTGCTACTTTTCACTGGTTGTCCCTCTTCTCTGACTGCTGGCTTCCCTGACTTCCTTCAAGTCTCACCTCCCATCCCACCTTCTATCAAGGCTTGTGCCTTACATCAGATAATATTTACAAAGCAATTAGTAGGTGCTGTATAAATGCTTATTCCCATCCCCTTACCATAGAAGATTATTTTCACTTTACTATATATAGTATAGATATGCATATATATGTGCATGTGTGTGTATCTATCATATATATATATATATATATATATGTTTTTTGTGTGTGTTTTTTCCTCCATTAGAATGTGAGTTCCTTGAGGGCAGGGACTATTTTTGCCTTTCTTTGTACACCTAGCACTTCTCATAGTGTCCGGTGCACACACTAAGTGCTTAATAAAAACTTGTTGACTCGAAAAATGTCAAAATATGATCATATCAAGTGCCTTAAACTCAAAATAGAGCCTTTTGTCTCTATTTAATAGAATACTATAGGAAGTCTGAATGAGTTTTTAAACAAGAATTTTTTCCCTTGAAAATTATGGTGAACTGAAGGAAAGGATGAAGTTTAAGGTTGGCAGTAGAGAGGGTGCTTGGTAATGGGACAGAGGGGAATGTGAGAGGAAGAATGACAGGATCATAGATAAAGAGCTGGAAGAGACCTTGGAGTCTAAGCCACTTATATTAGAGGTGTGGAAACTGAGGTCTCGGGAGGTTAAATAATGTGTCCAAGGTCCTGTAGGTAAGCACCAGAAAAAGGCATCAGAAACAAACTATTCTTACTTCATCACATCAACTGAGCATCAGGCATTGTACAAATGGCCTATAATATAAACAGTGCTAGTGCTGCTGGTTGGTTCAAGCAGATTAGTGAGAAGAGTGTCACAGGGAGAGGAGAAGGGAAGAATCAGGTGATTCTAATTACCACATTAAGGTCAGGTCAGTCTGACCAATTTCCTCTTTCCTATTTTCCTTTAAAGCTAAATTGTTTAGGTTTGGATAGGTGAACAAAACCCCCCAATTTTACTCATCATCAAATCTTGTGCTCTAATTGCTGCATTCACTGGGTTAGAAAATAGATATCCCCAAAATTACTTATCCGACCAAGCAAAGGAAATGGTGTTTTTTTTCTTTTAAAAAAATCATTTTTATTCTGGTGTTAACTTCCTTTGAAGATCTATTTCAGTGTATTGATTCTTCCTTTCTCTGACTGATAGCAAATTAAGTATGACCATTAAACTCCATGAGTATATGTTATAGCAAATAAGGTAAAAAAATTAATTCTCAATAATCCAAAATAATGAAGAGTAACAGAGGTGAAGATAAGATAAAATAGTTGAGGACAAAATTAGCCGATGATGTGATGCAGTAGAAACAGCAATGCTTTTGGGATCAGAAGTTTCCACATTTATAAAATAAAATGGTTGGACAGTTTGATCTCAAAGGTCTTTTCCAGTTTTAAGACTCTCTGATTTTTCTGATTCTAAGCCCTGAATTTGAATTTCAGAAGTGTGTTTACTATGATCTTAGGCAAGTCACTTAGCCTCTCAAAGTCTGTTTCTTTACTTGAAAAGTGGTGGTAGTAATATTTGCAGAATTGTCCTTATGGATCTAGGGGATCAGGTATTTTGTTGTTGGCAGGAATGCATAAGAAAGGTGGAATGCCTCTTCTAGCTCTTCCTGTCTTGTACCAAGTTGATTTATCTGGCAAACAGGCATAATGGAGGTGGAAAAGAATCTTGTTAACCACATTCAATGGAGCAACTTTGTAGTTTTCCTACAAGGAGGATGACAAGAGTTGAATGGAATTTTTAGATCCAAAGTCAGATAGGAGAATAGGATCAGGGAACCTTAGCCTAACAAGTGGAAAAAGCAATTCAAAGGACAGATATTTTTAGCTAGATGGCTAGGCTCTGCATCACGAAAGAGCTGAAGACAGTTCTAGGGGTATAAACAAAGAGCTAGTAGGCACTGCTTTTCCTGGCCCCCTTTCTAGCCCCCTCCCCCCAGGAAAAAGCCACATAGTAGCTGTAGTCTAGTAGACAGCAGCAGAGAACAGTCTAAGTTTGACAGAGAGTAGACACATGGCAGGGACAAGCATGGTAGAAAAAGCAGAGCAGCAGAAGACTTCAGCTCAATAGGGCAAGCAGCTTTCTAGATGATAACACCATGGTAATGGATCTGAAGCATTGGAGAGAGGACTTGTCCTGTCTATATATGGGTACCAGGCACATGTGTTTATGTTACCTTATGGTTGAGTTCTTCCATATTTCTGATGAAGCAATGAATCAAAAAAGATGTATAACAACAACAATAGTGAACATTTATATAATACTGTGCTAAATGCTTTGCAATCATTATCTCATTTGATCCTCACGACAATCCTGGGATGTACTATGATTATGCCCATTTGACAGATGAGGAAGCCAAGATAAACAGAGGTGAAGTGACTTGCTCAAGATCACACAGCTAGTATTAGAAGCTATATTTGAACTCAGATCTTCCTGTCTCCAGGCCTGATGCTCTATGTACTATGGCTATCTTATTAAGTGCTATGTTCCAGACACTATACTAACTCTAAGAATACAAAAGATAAGAGTGAAATAGCCCCTGTCTTCAAGGAGCTTATGTTTGAATGAGGGAGACAACATGTACATTTATAAATTAATAGAAAATATATACAAAGCAGAAACGGGGTAACCTTGAATGGGAAGGCACTAGCATCTAGGGGGCACACAAAATGCTTCCTGCAGAAAATAGAATTTGAGCTGAATCTTAAAAAAAAGCTAAGGATTCCACAAGACAGAAGTGAGGATGGAAGACATCCTAGAAATGGTAAAGGCCTTTATAGAGACAGGAGATGGAACATCACGTGTGAGAAATAACAAGCGGCCACCATGACTGGATTGTAGAGCTTATGGAGAGAGGTAATATATGAGAAAACTAGATTGGTAGGTAGGGAATAGGTCATAAAAGCTTTTAGGTGCCAAACGATGAAATTTATATTTGAATCTAGAGGTAATAGGGAACCTCGACTGAGCTTATCGAGGCAGCTAGATGATTCAATGGATGGATTATTGGGCCTGGTATCAGGGAGACTCGAATTCAAATATGTCCTCAAACACTTGCTAGCTGGGTGACCCCAGGCAAATCATTTCACCTCGGTTTGCCTTAATCCACTGGAGAAGGAAATGGCAAAGCACTCTGGTATCTGCCAAGAAAACCCCATGAACAATATGGTCCAGAGTCAGACATGACTAAACAACTGAACAAACAATTTGAGCTTACTGAGTTCAAATGTGATGTGGTCAGACCTACACTTAAGAAAAATCGCTTTGGCATACAGAAGAAGATGGGGAGAGACCTGAGGCAGAGAATAAATTGGAGGCTATTGTAGTAGTCCAACTGAGAAGTGATGAGGGACAGATGATAGGGGTGGTGGCTGTGTGAGTGGAGAGAGAATGAATGCTGCAGATGCAGAGATAAAAACAAGATTTGGCAAATGATTAGGTCTGTGGGATGGAGAGTGAGATGTTTAGGATGGCATTATAGAGAAGTTTGAAAGAAGGGTTGGTTTTTGGGGAAAGAGTTCTGGTTTTGGACATATTGAGTTTGAAATGCCTACAAGACATTTAGTTTGAAGTGTCCAATAGGCAGTTAGTCACACATGCTTGCTGGTTGAGTGCCTTTCCTCCAAGCCCGTGATATGAATGAATAAGTGTGTGGCAAAAATAATTTATGGAGCTCTTACTATATTCTAAGCACTGTGGTAAGCAATGGGCATACAAAGCAAGATAGTTCCTGCTCTCAAGGAGCTAGTATTCTGATGGGAATGTTGGTGGTGAGCACATATGGGGAAATGGTGACAAGGAGGGGGTGTTTTGCTCTGGGAAGTCATAAAGATAGTGAGTGGAACCATAGGGGAAATGATTGGCATTCCCTTTCCAGTGTGAGCAATGGTAGTATTGTTACAAATGTATTTTTCTCAGTAGAAAAACAGGTAGCAGGGCAAATATGGTACATTTGTGGTGCCAGGGTGTATGCCAAGATGGTGGTGGGTAGAATGTGAAGCATGGCTAGGGTCTTGTATTGTAGAAACAGGTTATTTTATAACTGATACTTACTTTGGAAGGTAGTCAAGGAAACAGCCAAACACATAAACAAAGATACACTGTTCATACCTACTCTACTGGAACTGAACACCTTCCAAGCTTAGCTCTCTTTTTAACAGTCTGAGATGAATGAAAGAATGAATGACCTTTCCTTTCTCCAACTGGGGAGACATTAGTTATCTCCTGCATTTTTTCTCATGTTGTACTGAGTGATTGACAGAGAGCAGGCAATTTATATAATCCGCATTCACAAATCCTGGCTCTGTTACATAGGCTAACAATCATTTTGAGTAATACAAATTTGTCATTCCATTTCCCCATGCCATAGGATCAGGGGATCTTAGATTTAGACCTGGAAGGCACCCCCAAAGCCATCTAGTACAACCCCTTCATTGTACAGATAAAGAAAATAAGGCCCAGAGATGTAGGCTTTAGGTCACAAGGATATTAAGTGACAGGAAGAATTTGAACTCAGGCTCATTTGCTCCAAAGGCTGGGATCTTTAGATCTTAAAAGCATTTTTGCTCTATTAATGTAGCCAGTTCTTTCTAAGTCTTCTGGTTGGTATTTCTCAAATCCATGGCTGTTCTATTATTGGCACTGACTTCACCAGTGAGGGAGGCAGTCTGTGCCATTGTCCCGTTTTCGAAGTGTTGAGTCACCTGTTAGTCAGAAGCCTGACCTTGATGAACTCTCAAAAAGATAACTGTAATGGATGTAACACTTATTTAGTGCCTGTCATTTCAAGAGCTAATGCTAATAGATTTGCTGTTACAGCTGCTGCTTTGCTTAACCTTTTTTTTTAAATGGAAAAGGCATTTCCATTGTTAGACAAAAGACTACAAGTTAAGATTTCCTCTATTTGTAGCTGGGCTTTCTTAAGAGATATGTTTTGAATATTTTGATCCTTATTATGTTTATGTTCTTCCCCTAATCTCCATCCCCCCCACCCTCATCAATTTTCATATCACCCCTTGTTGACTATTCCCAGGGCCATGGCATTCAAAGGCTAATTGTCTTGCTCAGTTCATGCCACCAGGCTCTGTTTCCATTGAATCTCCCTGACCAAGCCTTGAACAAAAAATATGGCACTATAGTAAAACAAATAATATTTGATAGAAACAAAATGGAAGGTAAATAACAAAGAATCAAATCAAGTTGAAATTAATCTCTCCCCTCTATTTTCCAAAGATTTTACTTCCTATACCCGGAATGCCAGTCCACTCGGCCATTCAAATCTTATTTCTTCCCAACACTGTAGGAGAATGATATAGGAAATTTAGCTTATGGCAATGTATTAAAGAATACTGTCTTCAAGTAGTCTTCTGGGCCACTTTTCACCTCAGTACTGCAGCTGGTCAGTATTGTCTTCTTGGGAACTGGAAGTTCAGGCAGTTATCTTCCCAAGTCTCCATCAAATAAACCACGCTCTCACAACTCCCATCTACACCTTCAGTACCCATCTCCTCCAGCACTTCATATCATTTCCAGTTGTGCCACTTTTGATCACACATAGATTCTGGAGTCAAGCTATGGCAGCCATTCTTCCTCCTCTCTTATGGCTCTGCCATCCCACATCTACATCCTCCCTCAAGAATCTCATCCTCTTTTCAAACTCAGAATGCTGCAAACTGATTGGCTAACTCACAGGTATTTGGGCCATACATTCATAATCTCTCTCTCTTTTATAACAATAGGTTGTCTACATTCGAATGTTTGAGCATAGAAGATATATTAAAAATGATAGGGTAGTGGATAGAGAGCTGGACTTGAAGACAGGAAGATGTGAGTTCAAATCTAGCCTTAGATAATGATTAGCTGTGTGACTCTGGGCAAGTCACTTAATTTCTCTAAGCCTCAGTTCCCACATCTATAAAATGGGGATAATAATAGCACCTACTTCCCAGGGTTATTGTGAGAATAAAATAATATTTGTAAAGCTCTGCAAACCTTAGAGTACTAAAAAAATGTTAGCTATTATTATTACATGCTATGATTGAAAGTCAGAAGTTCGGGATAGTAAGTACCCTTGGTAAAATCATGCATTTCATATTTGAGATAGAATCAGTGATTTGGGAGCTCCTGTTATTATTTTAATAGAAGGCTCTGTTCTAAGTGAGTTTTTTCCTCTTTTCTAGTCATGTGTGAAACAAAGATAGAGTTGGCCAGAAAAGGGACCTAGAGATAAACTGGAGACCAAGGAAAAGATAGAGAAGAGAAATGGAAAGAAGAGAGGAGGAAGAGGAAAAGGGAGGTAGGAAGGGAGTGAGCAAGCAAGATTGTATTTGTGTAAATGAAAATGTTTGTTTATATTTGTGCTTATGTGGGAATCTGAGGGTAAAAGTCATAAGAAACAGATGGTTTCTTAGAATTACTTTTTGTAAGTATATAAAAGTTAATTCACACATTTAGAGTAAATATCCACATAGGACAATTTTATATTTGTGTATTTATTAAAGCTCTATTTTACATATTTGATGTTTTACAAATTGCCGAAATGGGAAAGTTCCCACAGAGGTGTTATGGTTCACAGAAATAATAACTCTATTGACTGTGCTGTAAAGAAAATTAATCAATTCAAGAAACACGCATAATGCTCCCTACAGTTATTTCTTGCCAGCTTGCTCCTACAGTGATTGATTGAGTCTCCAGGGGGACAACTACTACCCAGAGTCCAAGCTTCTCCAAGCTCTTGTAAGACTACAAATTATAAGTCTCCATCAGTGTGCTTCCTTGCAAAGTCACTTAGTAAACTCAATGAGCTCAAAGGCGTTTAATGAAACAGCATCATAAGAATCTCAGCTACAAAACATTCCCTGGATAAGCCTGGAGTGCACTCTCCCACAGATATACACAGCATCTGGAAAGAGAACTCATATATACAAGTACGCTTGTAGAGAGCCACATATGTATGGAACAAATTATACCTGAAGCAACTCACACCTCCCATTCTGTGGGGATGGTGCCAGGGGTAGAGAAGCTTGGCCTGGAGTCAGGAAGACCTGAGTTCAAATTTGACCTCTGACTCTTCTAAGCTGTGTAACTGAGCAAGTCACTGTACCTCTGTTTCCTCATCTATAAAGTGGGGATAATAATATCCCCTGTCTCCTAGGGTGTTGTGAGGATCATAAAGCACTTATCACGAGGCCTGACACATAGTGAGTGCTATATACGTGCTAACTATCATTACTATTTTTATGTCTGCTGGGTAGTTCACTTAACTGGGCTCTGTCGGCCTGCTCCTCTCTACACGGTGACTCCTGGCTATCCAGGCAGACTTCTTCTAAAATCCATCATTGGTTCTCTCCTTTAATGACAACACTAACGATCATGACCATGAACATTTATACAGTTGTTACTATTTACTGGGCTCTGTGCTAAGCACTTTGCAATCGATCCTCACAAGAATACCATGAGGTAGGTCGTATCATTATTGCTATTTTACTGATAAGGAATTTGAGGCCAATAGCAGTTAAGTGACTTGCCCAGCTCGTGCGTGAGGCTGGATTCGAACTTCATCTTCCTGACTCTAGGCCTGGCGCTCTCTCCACAGTGCCATCTAGTCACTACAGCTGTATTCTCAGCGATTGATTACAGACTGTATCCCATTTTGTAAAGGGCCACTGGGGTGTGGCTGGAACTTGGACTGCTTATAGCTAGCCTCCTCTTCATCGAGGAGAGCTTCTTCACAGATCATAGAGGGATAGAGAACATCCTTAGCTTAATACTTTGTACTCTGTTGCCTGCCTCTTATTTCTATGAATACTTCAACTGGGCTAGGGAAAACCAGTTGATCAGAGGTGTCTCCAGTAATACTACCTCCTTCCGTTCGATATGCATACATACATGGGAAACACTGTACTATATGGTTGGTACTGTTACAATAATTAGGATGGGACTTTTTTTTTACTGTTTTCTCTTTTAGAATGCTAAAGTAATCAAGTGCCTTTGATTAAGCCTTACTAGGTACAAAGCTCCAGGCTCATACCCTTTGGCTGATTAGGTATGAACCTAAAAAGGGTGTATAAACTCAGAGGTTAGCATTTTGTCTGGGGCTCACTCATAGAAGGGGTGTTGAGACTCTGGGCCCCAGCTTTGCTAACCCAGACCCAGTGGCTCTTCTCTAGGAACTATTGTGATTTGGTCAGACAGATAAGAGGCCTGTCTGTTGATTTGTGTTTATTTACTCTGTTTATATAATATATGTTTGTAATTTGTTTGTGTTTGCTCTGAAGTTCAGGGTGCTGGCTTTTTCCCCTGAACTAAGTGAATGATATATGTATGTGTGATTAAAGTGAGATTGTTAACCCCTTAAAGTTACTTTCCTTAGAAAAGCAGATCAAAGAACCTGTGCTGGCAGCTCTTGTTGCTGGTCTTGTTGGTCTTACACCCCTACAGCAGCTGCTAGCAACATTGTTGTTATAGGTACAAAGCCAAAGGAACTACTGTTAAGGAACTTATATTCTATTTTGAAAGATATGAACAGAAATAAGTGTAATTCTACTGTCAGAGGATATGAATAGAGATAAGTATTATTTGATGTAATATAAGAAGAGAGCACTAGAAATGGGAGCAGGAGGATGAATTTTTAAAAAAAGCTCATCTTGGAAGATGTAACACCTGAGCTAAGCCTAGGGTTCTAAAAGGTGGATTATGAGTAGGGCCTGCATTTCAAGAATGGGAAATTACTTGCATACATATATACAAGTAGGAGACAGCAAGTTGATTTCATAAGCAGTTACTAGTTGAGTTTTGTTGGAATATAGAAAGCATGGAATGGGGACTAAAGATGTGATAAAGAAGGGACTCCCAGGTAAGGAAACTTATCTAATCATTGTTGGTCTGTACCGCTGCAACCTATAGAAAGTCAGCCACATAGGTTAAGTGACTGACTCAGCCAGTGTGCATCAAAGGCAGGACTTGAGCCAAGGTTATCTTGCCTTCAATACTGGTTCTTTATTGACTTTACCATGCAGTATTTCATCATAGAGTGCATGAAGAATAGTAATATGGTGTCAGACTAGAAAGAAAGATTGGATCCAGATTGTAGAGACTATTATATTACCAGGTCAAGGAGTTTGTGTTTGAGTCTAGAGGCAATAGGGAGCCAATGAAGGCTCTTGAGTAGGAATGGTTAGATTTGTTCCTTAAGAAAATTATTTCAGTAGTTATGTGTAAGGTAGGTTGGAAATGAAATAGAAGGCAGAGAGACCAGTTAGGAAGTTATTAAAATAATTCAAATGAAAGATAATAAAGTCTTGGGGTAGGGTAGTGGTTGTGTTAGTAGAAAGAAGGTAAGAGGTACAAGAGATATTGTGTAGGTAGAACTGATAGGAAATTGTTTGATATAGTGGATGAGTGAGAGGGAAGAGTCATGGATAACTTTCAGCTTTTGAACTTGAGTGAACAGAAACATGGTGATGGCCTGAATAGAAGTAGGGACGTTTAGAAGGGTTGGGGAAAATATTCAGTTCTGTCTTGGACATTTTGAGTTTGAGATACTGATTGGACATCCAGGTATATCTATATCTATATCTATATCTATATCTATATCTATATCTATATCTATATCTATCTATTTCTATATCTACCTCTACCTCTACATCTATCTCTACATCTACCTCTACCTCTGCATCTACATCTACATCTACATCTATCTACATCTACATCTATATCTACATCTACATCTACCTCTACCTCTACATCTATATCTATATCTATCTATATCTGTATCTGTATCTGTAGCTATATCTATATTTATATATAGTAAATAGTTGGTGGTATATCACCCAGAGGGCTCAGGAGGAGAGAGTGAGGCTGGCGACTTTGCACAGCCCTCCCTCATTTAAATCCAATTTACTTGCAAGTTATGGCATCACCTTCCTGGTGTCATGGTCCTCTTTGTGAATGGATAAATAAAACAAAAACAAGAATTCAGGAAAGAGTGTTTAACATGGGGTCAGGAGTGACATCGTTTTGAATTTTGCCTCTTACTAGCTATGTGATCCCGTGGCGACAAGTCACAACCTCTATTATTCTCAGTTTCTTCATCTGTAAAAACAATCTGAGACATCTATGTGGAAATGTCCAGTGAGCAGCTGGAAATGTGGGACTAGTATCAAAAGAGAGATTAAGTTTAGACATATAGATTTAGAATTCACCTCCATAGAAATAGTCATTAAGTCCATGGGAGATTATGACATCATTTAACATTAGTAGAAAAAATAAAGAGGAAAGAGAAGAGGCCCCAGGACAAAATCTTTGAGGACATCCACACTTGGGGGGTAGAATGATAGCTGGGATGGAATACTCACCAAGTGAGTCAGTAGTATGAAAAACTTTAGAGATGTCAAAGGTGATGAGAGATAGGGAAAGATTATTGGATTTTGCATCGAAGAGATCAATTTATGTAGAGTGGGGTGGCAGAAACCAATACAATGGGGGTGAGAAGTGAGTGAGTTGTGAAGAAATGAAAGCTGTAGGTGTAGGTAATTCTTTGGAGGAATTTAGAGTGAAAGGGAGGAATGACAGGATACGAGCAAGGTATGCAGAGAGTGGTGGTTTTTGTTTGTTTGTTTTTTAAAGATTGTAGAGACCTGAGCATGTTTTTAGGTAATGAGGAAGAATGCAATAGACAGGGAAAGGGTGAAGAAGAGAGAGAGAATAATAGAGAGAAGAGAGATAGAGACACAATAATGGAAAGGATAGATTCCCAGAGGAGATGGGAGAAAATGGGGTCAAAGGGACAAATAGAGAGGCCAGCCTTGAAAAGGGAAGTTCCATCTTGTTCTCAGAGACTGAAGCAATGGAGGCTAGCACAAGTGAGGCCTGTAGAGTGGTCCTGAGCTGGGCATGAGAAATTTCATGTATGACAGCTTCTATTTTCTCAGCACAGTGGAAGTTGAGGTCATCTTCTGAGACATATGAAAGTGGGAGTGGCATTGAAAACTTGAGGAGAGAGTAAAAAGTTTGGGTCAGCCTAAGCAGGATGGTGATAATCTATTGGGGAATAATAAAAAAATTGCTATGCTGCTGTAGGGGCCTGTTTGAGATAAGATATAGTAAATATATGCTACTGCGCCAGCTCAATTTCATGACTTCTTACAATAGTATTCAAGGGCTTAGTAATAGGGATGAATAAAGTGAAAGGGAAGTAGTGGAAAATAAAACTGCAATCGTAACCTGGAGGATCTTAAATAGATTTTTTTCAGCCTGCAATGGGAAACCATTAGAGGATTTTGAGAGGGATAGTGATGTATTTAGAGTAGTGATGTGGCAAGACTAATCTGGTGATGGTGTGCATCAGCCAATTCATCATTTAAAATATAGAGAAAATTTTATTGTCCACTTAAAATCACAGTAATACTGTTGCTAATATAATGCAAATCAGGAACTACTTACATCCTCTAGTATAGTTTCTGCTTCACTAGTGAGTTGTATTAAATAACTACAGCAACTGCAGATGCAATTCAACTGCTTTAATAGTCAGATCCCCAATCTCCATTTCTCCTCACCAGATTTGTTGAGTATATCCATTGAAATGGATATTTGGTTTGTGATGTACTTTAATACATGGGTGGGTTTAAAATGAATAGGCAGCAATCATATAGATTGATCGTCTGTCTATTTGACTATCTTTTCACAGGAGCTGTCTATTAATGAATACAGACCTTGAATTGGCAAAGACACAATGCAACTTGAAGTGAATGTTAGCCTTCTAAAATGTGATTATTTTGTGTTCAGGGGTAGCGTTCTTTCTCTGGAGGAAACCAACTCTGAAATTATAGTGATAGCACCTGGGAGAAGATGAGTCATTTTACAAAGATTTGTTTTCTGTAACATTTCAGTAACATATCTAATGTAGAAAGAAAAAAGGAGTTTTCAGTGATGGTTAACTTTTTAAGAGTTTCTGGTGGTTAAGGCAATACTCTCTAATTCAACCTTTAACTGAAAGAAGTCACCAGAACAACTGTGGAATATATTTCTGTATATAATATGTTTCTGTATGGAAGCAGTAATTAAATCTATGGGAGACTATGATATCATTTTTCATAAATAAAAAAGTAAAGAGAAGAGGCCTCAGGACAAAATCTTTGGGGACAGTCACATTTAGGGGGTAAGATGATAGCTTGGCAAAGGGTACTGAAAAGGAGTGATCAGACAAGTAGGGGAACTTGGAGACAACAGTGTAATCAGTAATCATGTGAAGGAAATGGCGACAAATAATTAAACAATGAATTTGTAAACAGCTCAGATATCACAAGGTATTGGGTGGCAGTAACCATGCTAGCTTTGTAAAGAGCTAGTCATGCCCAAAATATTTAATTTCCTTTTATGATAGATAGAAGGACAAGGGGGGAAGGAATGTATGCAGAGTATTTGGATTTCAGTAATGTTTTCTATTTCATTTTGCATGACATTTTATCAAGAAGTATCATGACTGTCTGGAGGGTCATATCAACAGAGTAGAAATTATTATAATGATGCAGCTGTAAACTTTATCATTATGTTTTCAGTCAATACCAAGCTAGAGCAGCTTCTTAACCTATTAGAATCGCACATATAAAGAGCACAAGCAGATCTCTGGTCTTATTTACCAGGTCAAGAAGTCTAAGAACAGTTGCAAATAATCACAAATGTATTTTAATAATAAAAAAATTACCACACTTACTCTCTGCAAGGAATATATAAAATAAAAAACAAAAATGCAAATAAAGTACTACAAGATTGCAAAGGAAATGGGGATTATTTTTTCAAGAAGGGGGTAAAATTAGGACATGCTTCAGGGAGGAGGTAGTATTTGAGCTAGACCTTGAAGAGTGGGTAGAATTTGGACCAGGAGATCTCTAAGACTATATCCACATGTGTATGTATATACACACATATACATAGATTTATATACACACATATATTTGCTCATAGATCCAAGCAGTTGCCAAGCTTTATTGTTTCTTTCTCCATAACATCTCCTCTATCTCCCCCTTTCTCTGTACTCTCACAGTCAATGCCTTAGTTCAGACTCCCATCACCTCTCCCTTAGACTCAATTGGTCTTCCTACCTCTAGTCTCTCTCTACTATAATCTATCCTCTACATAGCTGTCAAAGTTATTTTTCTTAAAAACGTATTTGATTGTGTCATTCAATAAACTCATTGACTTCCTGTTACCTTGAAGATAAAGTATAAATTCTTCTTAAATATAAGTTCTCTTTAGCCTTTAAAGCCCTCCAGAACCTGATCTCATTCTGTCTTTCTAGTTCCATCCATTATTCATTATTCTCTTTCTTAAACTTTAAGGTCCAGCCAAATTGGCATTCTGTTTCTTACATGCAGTACTCCATCTCTCATCTCCATGCCTCTTTTGATCCCTAAACTGCTAGTGCCCCTTACACTAACTGCCTTATATATATTTTGTGCTGAATCAGCATATATTTATTACATGCATAGTTATATTTGCATGCATCTCTCCTGACAGAATTCAGCTCCTAAGATTCTTTTTTTAATTTATTTTTATTTTTATTTTACAACAGACAGTTCTACATAATTTTGACTTCCAGCTTTTCTCCCCTCCACCCCCCCTCCCTCCCCAAGATGGCATGATAACTACCACGAATTCGCATTGAATTAATTTATACACTAGTCAAGTTGTGAAGAAGAAGTACAATCAATGGAATGAATAATGAGAAAGAAGAAACAGAACCAAAAAAAACCAACCCAAAAACAAAAACAAAAGAGAAGAGAAAAAGGCAAGCATGAAGTGTGCCTCAATCTGCATTCAAACTTCATAGTTCTTTCTCTGGATGTAGATAGCATTCTCCATCGTGAGTCCTTTGGAGTTGTGCCTGCACTTTGTGTTACTGAGAGGAGCAAAGTCTGTCAGGGTTGGTCCTCACGGAATCCATATATCTGTGGTTGTGTACAGTGTTCTCCTGGCTCTGCTCCACTCACTCAGCATTATGTCATGTAGGTTTTTCCAGGTTGTTATGAAGTCCGTATCATCCCCATTTCTTATGGCACAATAGTATTCCATTACCTTCATATACCACAGCTTGTTTAGCCATTCCCCAATTGATGGACATCCCTTTGATTCCCAATTCTTGGCTACCACAAAAAGAGCTGCTATAAATATCCTTGTACATATGGGTCCTTTTCCCGCTTGTGTGATTTCTCTGGGGTACAACCCTAGAAGTGGTATTGCTGGGTCAAAGGGTATGAACATTTTTATAGCCCTTTGGGCATAGTTCCAAATTGCTCTCCAAAATGGCTGGATCAGCTCACAACTCCACCAACAATGTAACAATTTTCCAATTTTCCCACATCCTTTCCAGCATTTATCATTTTCCTGTTTGTTATTTTAGCCAATCTGACAGGAGAGATGTGGTATCTAAGAGTTGTTTTGATTTGCATTTCTCTAATCAGTAGTGATTTAGAGCATTTTTTCATATGCCTATAGATAGCTTTAATTTCTTCCTCTGAAAACTGCCTGTTCATATCCTTTGACCATTTCTCAATTGGGGAATGGCTTGTATTTCTATATATTTGGCTCAGTTCCCTGTATATTTTAGAAATGAGGCCTTTATCAGAGATACTAGTTGCAAAGATTTTCTCCCAATTTTCTGCTTCCCTCCTAATTTTTGTTGCATTGCCTTTTTTTATACAAAAACGTTTCAATTTGACATACTCAAAATTATCCATTTTGCATTTTGTAATGCTCTCTATCTCTTGTTGGGTCATGAATTCTTTACTTTTCCATAAATCTGATAAGTAAACTATTCCTTGCTTTCCCAAATTACTTAGAGTATCAGCTTTTACTCCTAAATCATGAACCCATTTTGACTTTATTTTGGTATATGGTGTAAGATATTGGTCTATGCCCAGTTTCTGTCCTACCATTTTCCAATTTTCCCAGCAGTTTTTGTGAAATAGTGAATTATTAGCCCAGAAGCTGGCCTCTTTGGGTTTATCAAAGAGTAGATTACTATAGTTGTTGGCTTCTCCATCTTGTATTCCTATCCTATTCCACTGATCCATACCTCTGTTTCTTAGCCAGTACCAGGTAGTTTTGATGACTGCTGCACTGTAGTACAGTTTAATATCTGGTATGGCTAGGTCACCTTCTCTAGCATTTCTTTTCATTAATACCCTAGATATTCTAGACCTCTTGTTTTTCCAGATGAATTTTGTTATTATTTTGTCCAGCTCAGTAAAATAATTTTTTGGTAGTTCAATTGGTGTGGCACTGAATAGATAGATTAATTTAGGTAAAATTGACATTTTTATTATATTAGCTCGGCCTAACTATGAGCAACTGATATTTTTCCATTTATTCAGATCTGAATTTATTCGCGTGAAAAGTGTTTCATAGTTATGTTCATATAGGCCCTGGGTTTGTCTTGGCAAATAGACTCCCAAATATTTTATAGTGTCTACAGTAACTTTGAATGGAATTTCTCTTTCTATCTCTTGCTGTTGGGCTTTGTCAGTAATGTATAGGAATGCTGAGGATTTATGTGGGTTTATTTTACATCCTGCAACTTTGCTAAAGTTGTTTATTATTTCAAGTAGTTTTTTACTTGATTCTCTAAATAAATCATCATATCATCTGCAAAAAGTGATAATTTAGTTTCTTCTTTTCCTAATCTAATTCCTTCAATTTCTTTTTCTTCTCTTATTGCTACAGCTAATGTTTCTAGTACCAAATTGAATAGTAGGGGTGATAATGGACATCCTTGTTTCACCCCTGATCTTATTGGGAATGCATCTAGCTTATCCCCATTACAAACAATGCTTGTTGATGGTTTTAGGTAGATGCTATTTATAATTTTAAGGAAGGTTCCATTTATTCCTATGCTTTCTAGTATTTTTAATAGGAATGGGTATTGTATTTTGTCAAAAGCTTTTTCTGCATGTATTGAGATGATCATATGGTTTCTGCTAGTTTTGTTGTTGATATGGTCAATTATGCTAATAGTTTTCCTAATATTGAACCAGCCTTGCACTCCTGGAATAAATCCTACCTGGTCGTAGTGTATTATTCTCGTGATGAGTTGCTGCAGTCTTTTTGCTAATATTTTATTTAAAATTTTAGCATCAATATTCATTAGGGAAACTAATTCAGCTCCTAAGAGTAGGGGTTGTTTCATTCTTTGTATTTGTGTCTCCAGCTCTTAGCATAGTGTTTGGCACATAGAAAGTACTTAGTAAATTCTTGTTGATTGATTGATTGAATAAGGGCCCTTCCAATACTATCATTCTAATATGTATATGTTTATGTATGTATAGGTATATCTAGTCAATATGTAACTTTTAAAGCAGTCTTGTATGTTATGATTCTTTCTAGTCTTCTACCCTATATAGTCCTTTATTGTATATTTAAAATGCTTCAATGGTCTACTTCTTTTCTTTTCTTTTTTTTTGCCTTCTATATCCATACTCTTTTCTATCTCCTTCCCACTGAAAAAAAGAAAAAGGAAACTATTGTAACAAATATGCATTTTCAAGCAAAACAAATTCCCTCATTAGCTGTGTCCCAAAATGTGTGTTTTATGTTGCATTTTGAGTCCATCATCTCTCTACCAGGAGGTAGTTAAGAATGCTTCATTATTGGTCCTATGGTATCATGCTTAGTTATTGCATTGATCACAATGCTTAAGTATTTCAAACTTGACTTGCTTTACAATGTTATTATTGTGTAAATTGTTCTCCTGTTTCTATTCACTTTACCATATACCAGTTCAGGTAAGTCTTCCAATGTTTCTCTGCCATTGTCCTTTTCTTGATTTCTTAGGGGGCAATAATAGTCCATTCCACTCAAATATCACAATTTGTTAAGCCATTACTCAGTTAATGGGCATTCCCTTCTTTGCCTCTCCAAAAAGAATTGCTATATATTTTTTGTACATATGGATCCTTTTTTATTTTTACTTTGATCTACTTGGGCTATGATACCAGCTGTGGTATATAAAGAGTATACAAAGTTGAGTTTTTTTAAAAATATAGTTCCAAATTGCTTTCCAACATGGTTGGATCAATTCATTGTTCCACTAACATTGTATTGCTGTGACTAGGGCAGGTAGGTGGTATAGTGGTTAGAGTACTGGGCTTGGAGTCAGACTTGAGTTCAAAACCAATCTCTGAAAATTACTAACTGTATGATCCAAGGCAAGTCATGTAAGCTCTATCTTAGTTTTTTCATCTATAACATAGGGATAATGATAGTATCTACCTCACAGGTTGTTGTGGTGGGGGTTGTTGTGAGGATAAAATGAGAGAATACAGTGCCTGGCACATAGTAAGTTTTATGTAAGTGTTAAGTTTTACTTTCCTTTCTGGTCATCTTTGCCAATTTGTTGGGTGTGAGGTGGGACCTTAGAACTGCTTTAATTTGCATTTCTTTAGTTATTAGTGTTTTGGAGCATTTTTTCATGTGATGGTTGATAATTTTAATTTCTTACTATCTTTTCATATTTATTAAACAGGTGCTCTTCTTTTTAATTTATCCTTACCTATTTTTCTTCATGAAGATATTCTAGTATTTTATTCATAAAAAAAATTCATGTGTAATTAGCTTAAAAACATCAAGGTCCTGAGTTTAAGCCCCATGTAGAACATTTAACATTGGTCAAGAAATGGAGAAGGGTCATAAAACTAGATTTGAAAAGGACCTTAGAGACCATATAGTAACTCATTTTTCAGAATAGTGAACTGAGATTGAAGGGCATTAAGAGCCTTGCTTAATATCAAACAAGTATTTAATGTGAGAGGTGCAATTTGAACCCATGTCCTCAGGATTCAGAGGCAGTGTTCATCCCACTGTACTATAATGATAGAGACACGAATAAAATACCATCTCGCTAAGATAGTTCCACCGTTCTCAGAAACATACTAGAGTTTTTGATAGGATTAATTGACTTTAGGTTTAGGAAGCATCAGTGGAGGACCACTGACTGTAACAGATACCCAATTTGACCTCAACCCCATCTTATTTCTGATAACAAGACTGGGCAACTGGATAAGAAATAGTAAATGAGTCAAAGCAGATCATTTCCCACTGTTGGAAGAACTTATATTAGCTCTGGCATAATAATGGAGGATCAGAGATGTAGTGGGTAGAATGCTGGCCTTCGATTCAGGAAACCTGGTTCAATTACTTTTTCTGAAATTTAAGAGCTTTATGACCATGAGTCATAAAGATTACTTAGCATCTTCTAACTTCAGCTTATTCACCTGTGAGGACAATAATACCTGTAGTATCACAGGGTGGTTGTGAGACTCAAATGATATGATGGATGTAAAATTCACTTCAAAACCTTAAAATGATATATAAATATTAACTTTCATTATATACAAGGCAACATGAGGTAGTGAATAGTCCAGGAGCCTTCAGGTCACAAAGATCAGGGTCCAACTCCCATTTCTGACATATCCTGGCAGTGTCACTAGGCAAGTTTCTAAGTTGTAGAACAGGTGCCTATAAAGGTAACTGTAAACACTGATGAAACAATATAACTAGACAAAACAAAACCACTGTGATGTTATCATTGTCCTTCAAATGCTTACTTTGGAAAACAAGAGAAGATTAGGGAAGGAAAGGTGGATGGATCAAAGTAAATCAATTCTCACTCCTAAAACTACAAACCATAGGAACCTGGAAATGGGGAACCTGTGGCCTCATCTTTGGATTTAAAAGATTGTTGTTGTTGTCAGTTGTTTAGTTGTGTCTGATTCTGTGGTCCTATGGACCATAACATGCCAGGTTTTAATATCCTAAACTATTTCCTGAAGTCTGTCCAAACTTATGTTCATTGCTTCTGTGACATTAACCATCTCATTCTCTGTTGTCTCCTTCTTCTTTTGTCTTCAATCTTTCCCAACATCAGGGTCTTTTCTAATAAGTCTTGTCTTCTCAATATGTGGCCAAAGTAGTTAAACTTCAATTTCAGTATTTATCCTTCCAATGAATAGTCTGACAATTTCTTTAAATATTGACTAATTTGTCTTCCTTGCTGTCCAAGGGACACTCAGAAAGCTTCTCCAGCACTGCAGTTTGAAAGTGCTGATTCTGCAGTGCTCAGTTTATCTTATAGTCCAACTTTCATAGTCATACATTATGATTGGAAAAACCATGCCTTTGACAATATGGACTTTTGTTGGAAAGGTGATGTTTCTGCTTTTTAGTATGCTGTCCCGATTTGTCTTAGCTTTCCTTCCAAGGAATAAATGTCTTTTAATTTCATGGCTGCAGTCACCATCTGCAGTGATCTTTGAGTCCAAGAATATAAAATCTGACACTGCTTCCATTTCTTCTCTTTCTGTTTGTCATGAAGGGATAAGACTAGTTGCCATGATCTTAGTTTTTTATGTTAAGCTTCAAGCCAGCTTTTACATGCTCCTCTTTCACCCCCATCAAGAGGCTTTTTAATTCTTCTTCACTTTCTGCCATCAGAGTGGTATCATCTGCATATCTGAGATTATTGATATTTTTCCTGGCAACCTTAATTCTGGCTTTTGATTTGTCCAACCTGGCATTTCACATGATGTATTCTGCATATAATTTAAATAAACAAGGTGACTTGTTCTCCTTTCCTAATCTTTAACCAATTAGTTTTACCATGTTCAGTTCTAACTGTTGCTTTTTGACCCACGTACAGGTTCCACAGGAGACAAGTAAGATGATCTGGTACTCCCATCTCTTTGAAGACTTGTCACATTTTGTTGTGATCCACACAGTCAAAGGCTTTAGTGTAGTCAATGAAGCAGAAGTGAACATTTTTCTGGAAATCCCTTGCTTTCTCCATAATCCAGTGAATGTTGGCAATTTGGTCTCTAGTTCCTCTGCCTCTCTGAAGGCCTTCAACAAAACACATACCAAAGGCCTGGTAATTCTTGGTTCATATATTGCTGAAGCCTAGCTTGCAGAATGTTTTATGTAACCCTGCCGATGTGTGAATGAGCATTTTTGTTCTGTAATTTGAACATTCTTTGCCATTGTTCTTCTTTAGGATCGGGACATAAACTGATTTTTTTCCAAACTAGTAGACACTGTTGAGTTTTCCCAATTTGCTGGCATATTGAGTGTAGCACTTTAATAGCATCATCTTTTAGAATTTTAAATAGTTCAGCAGGAATTCTGTCACCTACGCTAGCCTTATTGTAAGTGATGCTTCCTAAGGGCCACTTGACTTTATTTTCCAGGAGGAATGCTCTAAATTAGTGACTACACCATTGTGCTTATCAATAATGTTAAGCTCTGGGGGCAGCTAGGTGGTGCAGTGAGTAGAGCACTGGCCCTGGAGTCAGGAGGACCTGAGTTCAAATCTGGCCTCAGACACTTGACACTTGTACTAGCTGTGTGACCTTGGGCAAGTCACTTAACCCCAATTGCCCTGCCAAAAAGCAAAAAAAATAATGTTAAGCTCTTTCTGGTATAGTTTTTTTTTTAATGGTGTGTTCTTGTCACTTCCTAATCTCTTCTGTTTCTATTTAGTCCCTACCATTTCTGCCTTTTAGCATGCCCATTTTTGCATGAAACTTTCATTTGATATCTCTAATTTTCTTGAAGAGAGCTTGTTTTTCCCATTCCCTATCATTTCCTTCTATTTATTTGCATTGCTCATTTAAGAAAACCTTATTATCTCTCTTTGTTCAGGAATTCTGTATTCAGTTGGGTATGAATTTTCCATTCTCCTTTACCTTTTGCTTCCCTTCTTTCCTCAGCTATTTGTCCTCATCAGGCAGCCATTTCGCTTTCTTGCTCTTCTTTTTTTTTGGGATGTGTTTTTTCTTTTGCTGCCTCTTGTATAATGCTGTGAACCTCTGTCCATAGTTCTTCAGGCACCAGATCTAATCCCTTAAATCTATTCATCACTTCCACTTCATATTCATAAGGGATGCTATTTAGGTCATATCTATGATGGTTTTTCCTATTTTTTTTCAATTTAAGTCAAGTTTTTCAGTAAGAAGCTCATGATCTGAGCCACAGTCTGCTCCAGATCTTGTTTTAACTGATGGTATGGAGCTTTCCCACTTTTAGTTACAAAGTTTATAATCAACCTGATTTCAATATTGACCATCTGGTGATGTCCATGTGTAGAGTCACCTTCTGGGTTGTTGAAAAAGAATGCTATGAGGTACTGGATAGTGGACATGGCCAACAAGTTCTCTTACTGTACCATTATTACCATAACAAAGGGAGCACAAAAATAATGGAGGGGTTTAAGAGACTGTGTAGGATAAGTTTTATGAAGTCACTAGGGTTGTTTTTTATGTTTGTCCTCTTTCCCCTTTATTCTAATAGCATCTATTTCTGACTCATTTACATCTATACCCTTAAAGGGGGTATTTTTTCCATCAACTAGGGCATTGGGCTGAAGAACCTGCAGCCTCCAGACCACATGTGGCCCTCTAGTTCCTCAAGTATGGCTCTGATCATTGGATTCATTCAAAGGGCTGCACTTGGGGACCTATAGGGCCACATGTGTCCTGGAGGCCTAAGGTTCCCCACCCTTGAACTAGATCCATAATCACCAAAACCCATGTCCTAAAAACATTTCTGTGGGTTTGAGGCATATTGTGTCTAAGCACTATATTCTATATCAAGTATTTTATTTTTAAATTGAATTATATAGCAAAAGCTCATGGAAAATTTAGAGGCAGAAATCATATGTTAGGAGGCAGAAATGATACAATGCTATTGTGTCTTTCAGCAAGCCCCTACCTTCTATTCTCCTATGCATCCTTGCTCACTTCCTTTCCCAGTGCCATAATCTCAGCCTAAATCCTTTGATGATGTTACCCCCTTACTGAGGAATGCCATGTTATTTTGGGCCTCAATGATTTTCTGATTATAAATGATACTGGGTGTTCCTATCTATGGCTAGATCATTACTGCTGGGAAAAACTAAGACCTGGAATAACAACAACAAAAAATCTGTGGGTTTCTGTGGCCTGTTCGAGCCTTTAATAACAGAACAAGAAGCAGCTGCCTCTTGCCAAGTTTATAATAATATGTTGCTCACATTTTTTAATTGATTCATGTTCATGGAAAGTACAATCAATTCTGGATTGTTCATAGGAGTAGAACAGAGCCGTGAGTATGGGTAATCCTCTAGAAATGGATACTATAAGAAATCATTTAGAATTGGTTCTCGACTACATTATATTGGAGTACACTCACATATATATGTAACCTTTTAAATTATATTTTGGATTGGAACCATGATTTTATTACTATAGAGAATTCCCACTGAGGAAGTCCCTTCTACTAATGCAGAAGCATACCTGCTATGCAATTTATACTCATAAAGAATTTCCCAATGCACTTAGAGGTCAAAACATTTACCTAGGGTCAACCAGTCAGTGTGCGCATGTGTGTGGAGGGGGAAAGAGGGAGGGTGTGAAACCAGGTCTTCCTGACTCTGAATCTGGTTCTCTAAACTTTATAATTACTGCTGTTTCTTTCTTAACTATGTTAAACTTAGGCAAAGTACTATTCCAAATTAGAGTTGGGCATACCTAACCCCAATTATTCTCCCAAAGGCCAAAGACCATGGTGATTAAGATGTATTTAGTCTTTGTCTCATTTCTTAATCTTGTATTTATTGGTATACTTGGGTTGTAATCTAAATTCAGTTTTTAAAATTGTTTTAATTTTATATAAGAAAATAAAATGAGAGGGTTGGATAGTTAATCGCTAAATTCTTTTCCATAGTTAATGATCTGTGATTCTATGACTTCATTTGCCTAACCATCTTAAAGAATTTTAATTTAGGAAAAAGACATACTTTTTATTGAGATCAAGAAAAAATATTTTTAAAAATTCAATTATATTTTCAGGTCCAAATTCTTTTTCTTCCTTACCCTCTCCCCCACTCATTGAGAAGGCAATAAATTCAAAGCCCATCACAAATATGAAGTCATGCAAAACAAATTTTTGCATTAGCCATATGCTGAAAAAACAAACAAACAAGAAAAAGAAGGAAAAAAATACATTTCAACCTGTAGTCTGAGCCCATCAGTTCTCTAACTGGGATGGATAACATTTTTCAACATGAGTCCTTCGGAATTCTGGTGAGTCATTGTATTGATTGGAATGACTAAATCTTTAATAGTTAATTATATTTACAATATTGTATTATTGTATAAATTGTTTTTTTTTGGTTCTGCTCACTTCACTTTGCATCATCAGTTCATATAAATTTTCCCAGGTGTTTTTGAAACCATCACCATCATAATTTCTTATGGCACATTAGCAGTCCATCACATTCATATATCATAACTTGTTCAGTCATTCTCCAGTTGATTGGTATCTTCTCAATTTCCAATTCTTTGCCACCACAAAAAGAGCTGCTACAAATATTTTTGTACATATGGGTCCTTTCCCTCTTTCTTTGATCTCTTTGGGGTATAGACCTAGTAGCACTAATCTTCGGTATGCACAGCTTAGTGTTTTTTTGGTCATAGTTCCAAATTGTTTTCCAGAATGGTTA
Organism: Trichosurus vulpecula; assembly: GCF_011100635.1. Taxonomy (NCBI): domain Eukaryota; kingdom Metazoa; phylum Chordata; class Mammalia; order Diprotodontia; family Phalangeridae; genus Trichosurus; species Trichosurus vulpecula. Next base: position 223,542,723 of record NC_050575.1, on the reverse strand, counting down.
GGCTAGTTCACAGCTCCACTACCAGTGCATTATTGTACTTCATTTCTGTCATCTAAACTAATCTGATTGAAGTGGTACCCATTGTTTTAATGTACATTTCTACACTTACTAGGGATTTAGAGCATTTTTCATATGAGTAATGATAACTTTGATTTCCTCCTCTGAAAACTGCCTGTTTATATCCTTTGACGATTATCAATTGGGAGATAGTTCTTATTGATAGACCAATTAAACAGAGAGTTTTTGTCTTTACCAAGATCATAGAGGTAGGAAGAATCAGAATTTGAATCTGAACCTCTTAAACCTAGGTTGTTATTTGTATCTCTTAACTGGAAGACAGGTACTTGTTCCACTAGACAGCACCACCTCTCACTTCTCCTCTAGCAAGAATCATCACAAAAAACAAAACAAAAATACACAAGTAGCAGTATCATCAACTCATACAGCACTTAAAATGAACACAAGTTCATAATGTACTTTACATTTGTTGTCTTGGGTTCTCTCATTTTCCATACGAGGGAATTGAAGCTGAATGGTTAAATGACTTGCTCAAAGCCATATAGTTAATAGGTGTCTGACTTAGAATCGACCTTGTTTTTATGACTCTCAGTCCAGTGTGCCACATATTCTATCACTTAGCTGTTTCACTATTCCACCTAGCTACCTAAATGGGTCTGGTTTCACAGTAGGTTCTGCAGTGCTCAACTTGGTCCCTCACTCTTTCAGATTCTCTCTCTCTCTCTCTCTCTCTCTCTCTCTTTCTCTCTCTCATTGTTACATTTTATGCTGAAATAATTAATTGATAAAAAGTATTTACTAAAATCATCAGCAAGCATTATTTGTAATGGGGATAAGCTAGATTCCTTCTCAGTAAGATTAGGTGTGAAACAAAGATGCCCACTGTCACCAGTATTAGTCAATATTGTATTGGAGCCTCTCGTTCTTTCAAAGTTACCTTTGAGATACCATGAGTAGACGATACTGCTACTTATGTATGTGTGTGTGTGTGTGTGTGTGTGCGCGCGTGTGCGTGCGCACGAGTGTGTTTTGTGATGATTCTTGCTAGAGAAGAAGTGAGAGGTGGTGCTGCCTAGTGGAACAAACACCAGGCTTCCGGTCAAGAGATACAAATAACACCTTAGATTTAAGAGGTTCAGATTCAAACTGATTCTTTCTACTTCTATGATCTTGGTAAAGACACAAACTCTTTAGACCTCAGCTATATCCTGAAGTCATCCTTTATCCTACCACCTCTAGGATAAAATGTAAACTTCTCTGTTTAGCTTTTAAAACCTTATATAATCTGACCCCAAACTATCTTTGCAGCCTCATTGGACATCATTATGATGTAAGCTCTTGTCAACAATTGCTTTGTTTTTTGTATTTATATCCTCATAACCTAGCAGAGTGCTTGTCATAGTAGTAGGTGCATAATAAATTCTTTTTGGTTAATTGATTGACTACATTTCTGTGTACTGCCTCTATTGCCTTTGAATGACCCTCTACTTCAATTCTTAGGAGACTACAGTGTTTAGTGACTCATAGCCATATGAGTCATATATAGCCATAGTCATACATCACTGGAAAAATGTTAATATTAATAGCTGATATTTATATGTGCTTTAAGGTTTTACATATATTATCTCAATCTATCCTTACAACAGTCCAGGGAATTAGGTACTGTACAGGGTGTTCCTAAAGTCTGGACACATAGGCAAAAATGCATATTGTCAAGAAATGAAATGAATGAAATTTTCAAGAACATTTTGTTTAATTGGAGTATGAACAAATAACATCTTCAGTATGATTTCCATCATGTGTGATGCAAAGGTTGACGTGCTTTGCAAGATTCACGTGAACTCGATGTAATAACTCCACATTACTGTCAATTTTAGCACATTCATTCTTTATGCCTTCAATCAAGTGTGTTGCATCTGTGATTTTCATTGAGTACACCTTCTCCTTTAGGATGCCCTAGAAAAAGAAGTCAAGGGGGCTAAGGTCTGTTAATATTCCAAATAAATAAAATGTTGAAAATTTTATTTTTCCTATGTGTCCAGACTTTAGGGATACCCTGTATAAGTCCTGGGGATATAAAGGAAAGGTAAAAACCATTCCTATTCTCAAGGAGTTACCAGTCGAAAGTGGGGTGGGTGGGGCAGAGATAACATGCAAACAACCACATACAAACAAGATAGATACAGGATAAATTAGAAGGTGAGATTTTAGCTGAGACTTGAAAGGAGCCAGGAGGTAGAGATGAGAAGAGAGAGAGAATTCCAGCACCATATTTGCATCATAGAAAGAAATGAGGCATCAGAGAATGTCTCTTTGGAGGATGAACCACTCTGAACTGAGCTTTTGGTGAGGAGTCTCTATACTTAGCTAGGCTAGGTCTCAGATGACATATAGTTGATCACCAAACTCACTTTCAAATCTTTTTCAGCCTGGTAGAGCCTGTGAGAGATGGTTCTCTGTTGGCATAGCCTTAGAGAACCCAGGGTCATCTTCATGTCAAAGGTGGCTTTGGAGTAGGATTTAATATAACATATAAACACATGTACACATATATAAATATAAATATATATGTAAACACACACATATGCTGTAGAATAGATTTTGATCTGGAAGGAATCTTCGAGGTCATGGCATCTAACCTCATCATTTTGCTTGTGAGGGAACTGAGGTCCAGATGGGTTAAGTTATTTGCTCAGGGTCACATAGCGTGTAAGTATCAGAAGCACTATTCAAACCCTAGTCTTCCTAATTCTTTCAATGCCATACTATATTCACTACACCCATTCTCCCCCACCTCTTTTCCCTTCTTTTTTCCCTCCCTCTCTTTCCTTCATCCTTCCTACCTTCCTCTCTTTCTTTTTCTCCTTCTCCTCCCTTTTTCTCCGCTTCCCTCCCTATCTCTCTCTCTGTCTCTTTCCTTCTATTTGCATATTTATATTCAGTTAATCAACAAGCATTTATATATGCCAAATACCATATCAGTAGGCTGGACGTATAAAGTCAAGATCAAAACCATCCCCTGCCCTCAGGGAGTTTTTATTCTATTGGAGGAGACAATATGTATACGTGTAAGTAATTATAAGATAGGATAATATTAAAATAATGTAAACATAGGTACCCATCTATTTAAATGTATAAATGTAATCTAAATATAAAGGAAATCTACCCATCTTGAGTTAGGCAGTTAGGCCTTAAGTCCATTGCACCACTTAGGGCAACACAGTGTGTTTCCTAACAGAGGCCATATGACATATACAGTTGACACCAACTAGGGATAGCTTCACTTCCAGAAAACTTATATAGATATATTCTACCTGTAGACGTGAGAAGGAAGCAAATCACCACAATTTCCAACATTTACTAACCCTAAGGATCTCACCTTATGACCCCTATCGGAATTTAGAAAAGACTAGCATAGGCTGTGTGATGATAAAGGAAAATTGTATTTTCTTTATTCCTACTTCTAAGACTTCTTCTTTTTACTCAACCCAAATGACTAATTGTTTCTGTTTATTCCTCTTACTATCTCTTCTGCCCATGGTTAGGTAAATGATCCTCTTCTCCAGGATTGAACAACCCCTTTGCAAGGAGGCTGAGCAAATGTTCATGATATCAGACCCTGAGAACTGTGTTGGATGCGGGTAGAGGAGTAGTTCTTAAACAGAAAGGTGCCTGAAGGAACAGAAAGTCTAGGTTCTTAAGCCCCAGACGGGCTTCACAGCCCTTTGTGGTTACTGACTACTGAAAGAACCATCATTTGTATATACAACCTCCATGAAGTTACCTTTCCTAGCTCTGGTAACCTTAATCACCATAACAATATCTCGGTACAGTCGTAATTAGTTCTCAGCACATTTTATGTTATTGTTACATGTTTACTTCATTTATACTTGAATATATTTATAATTTTTGAAGGAAAGTCAATAACTAGGGTAAATTTAAGAACATCTTAAAAATGCTTTATTTCAGCAACAAGAACAAAAACATTTTCATCTTTGTATTGCACAAGCCTTGCGTATCATGTGTTCAGGCATCATGATGAAGGCTTATGTATACATGATAGGTAAATCGTGTTTATGAAGGATGAAAATTCATAGGATGAATTGACAGTATCATAACTAATAGAATCTCAGAGGTGGAAGAGACCCTAGGGGTCAGTCATCCAGTCCAAATTTTATTTGAAATCTAAATCCTAGATAAAATCTAAGATCCCTTCTAGTTTTATATTTATTATGCCATGTCTAAGGGTTGAGACAACCTTCCTAATAAACCATAACCACAGAAAGCTCTCTCTCTCTCTCTCTCTCTCTCTCTCTCTCTCTCTCTCTCTCTCTCTCTTACAATTTAATGGGTTAGGAGGTTTTCCTTATAATGAGCTAAAATTTGATTCTCCAGGATTTCCACTCCTTTACTCTAGTTCTTTTCTGCAGCTAAATAGAATTCAGTTCAATTCAGCAAACATTTATTAAGTACCTTCTATGTGCAAAGTGCTGTGCGAGGTGCTGGATGAGTCTATTTCCTTTTCCACATGACAACCATTTTAATATTTGAAGACAGTTATTCCATCTACGCTACAGTCTTTTCTTCTTTAGGATTAATGTCCAAGTCCTCTAATTGATCCTAGTATAACACTGTGTAGTGATCCAGAATATATAATGTCTCTTGGGGGTGTTTTTTGCTTGGTGCATTTTCTCTTGTTACTTTCTTAGTTAACTCAACCCAAGAGCTACAGTGCCTGATTCCCCTGTTGTGTTTCGTAAAGCTGTCATGATAAACTAGTCTGGAGTGCTTGGTCCTTTTTGGTCATCTATTCCTGAAAGCTATGAACCGATTTATAAGATTTTGCCAAGTAATGATATTATTATATAAAAAAAATTAGGGTACGCCTTCAACCACCCTCAGGTTTCCTCAGACAAGACTGTCAGCCCTGAATAGTGCATGTATATCCTAGGTTAGTGAATGCTTTTATGGCATGTGGGTTACCCTGCAACATAGAGTTAAGGGACTGGGGGATTGAGGTGATTGTGGCAGAAGAAACATGTAACCTTTGTCCAATAAGTATCCAATCTGATCCATTAATAAATGAATGTGGCAGTAGGTTTGTTAATTCAACCCTTATCCCTAAGATACTTATCAGTTATATTGATGCAGCTGGAATAGGTGAACACAGATGGTTTCTAGTCACTTTATAATCCTTGTCACCTTCCGCTGAAAGCAGTACAGCTTATCATCTCTGCTAAAATATGGCACTGAGATCTGAACAAAACTACTGTATATTAGGAGTTATTAGCCTGGGTTCTGTGGATAGATTTCAGAGTGAGGTCCAGGAACTTGGATAGGGAAAAAAAATTACCTTTTTATATTCACTAATACACACATACATGTGTATATATGTATATGTAGATATATACATAACACACAAATTCATAAAATATTTCCCAATTACATGTAAAAAAATTAACATTCATTTTTTAAAATTTTGAGTCCCAATTTTTCTTCCTCCCTCCTGCCCCTTCCCCAGTCCTTGAGAAGGCACAGTTTTGGTGTGTCAATCTACCCCTCTATGTCTTTACTGACTAATACCTCCAACTTATTAAATCAAAATGCCTCTCCCTGGCTTTTGTTGCTGTTGTTCAGTCCTGTCTGACTCTCTGTGATCCTATTTGGGATTTTCATGGCAGAGATAATGGAATGGTTTGCTGTTTTCTTCTCCAGCTCATTTTAATGATAATGAAACTGAGACAAACAGGGTTAAATGACTTGCCCAGGGTCACACAGCTACTAAGTATCTGAGGCCAGATTTGAACTCACAAAGATGTCTTCCTGACTCCAGACCTGACACTTTATCCATTTGCTGCCTCTCTCTCTTGCTACACTCCTTTATAAGTATTGTCTTCCATTATTAGAATAAAAGCTCCTTAAGGCCAGAGATGGTCTTGGCTTTTTGTATTTCAAGCACGTGGCACTGTGGTTGGCCCAAAGTTAACACTTAAACACGTTTTCTTTCCTTCATTCATTGAAAAATGTCAAATTATATATACATGTGATTTTTATGGCTATGTATATATGTTACCTAGAAGGGAAGAGAAGTTTCATGACCTTGCCCTCTCACATGAGCACATCATTACTTATCAATGCAAGACCCTCTCTTCTAGTAAATTGTAAGCTCTTTAAGGACAGAGAGTGTCTTTTAACGTTCTTAGTTGTCCAAGGTGCCTACCACAGTGTCTTTCCCATAGTGGCCATTCAGTAAGTATTTGTATTTTTGAATTGAATCGAAGCAGTTTATGTGATGGTTATCATGGAAAGAAGACCACAGGGTCTGAAATGGGAATGGGGTATAGAGTATAGGACAGGTAAGTTTTAATTTTGTGGGAGTCAAACAGGAAAGACCCAAGACATTTTCCCACCAATCCTGAGGTAAGAAATATTTGGTGCCTGGGGAGAAGCCCCCTAAAGTATTCTTTTGAATGGGGGAGTAGAAAGAGGATAACAAAAACATCTTTTTTTTCTTGATATCCTTATTTCTTGCTGGCCCTTCCTGGTCAAGGAGCCAGGAATCCTATTGGAAGCAATTGTACAAATTATGCTTCTCCTCTTAGCTGGAAACTGACCTTGCTTGAGCTGGAGTGAACCATTCATTTTCCCCTCCTGCTGCCACCAACCGGGAACTGACACATATACTCAGCTATCAGGAACAACATTTAATGCAAACACCTGCTGCCACTGCTAATTACCAAGAGCCCTCCCAGGTAGATGGAGTTCAACACCTGGGCAGGGGCAGCAGGATCTTTTTTAGTATCTGCAAGAACTTAGCTTTGCAGTCACTGGTTATCTTATGCGTTAATTAGTGAAGCAGAGCTTGGTAGAACAGGAGGCAGAGAGCACATTTTACTTCTAGTTACCAGACTTTGTTTTATAAATTATTTTTTTAAGGATGACAAGATGATTTCCTTAGAATTGCTGTAACAATATGTGTGTAATCCATGGACAAAAAGTGGCTAGGCTATAGCAAAATCCTTGCTCGAATTTGGATAGAGCTTGTCTTCTAACAGAAATCTAAGTGGAAACTGCATATTAGACCATATTACCTAGTCTGCAAAAGACTATCCTCTTACTTATAGATCAGACTGAGATATTTAATTAGGCAGTCAATCAACAGACATGAATTAAGTTCTTAACTGCCAGCTATTCTATAAATTCAGGAGCTACATAAAAAGTCCCCAAACAGTCCTTTCCCTTAAAAAGCTCACTGCTATAATGGGGGAGACAATATGTAAATAACTAGGTACACAGCAGATATAAAGTATCGAGAGTAGATCAAGGTTAAATAGAAAGGAGAAGGCATTAGCAGCTGGGGGGAACCCAGAAAGGCCTCTTATATAAGGTAGGATTTGACTTCTACTTGGAGAAATTCAGGGAAACTTAGAGGTAGAGGTTAAAGAGCAGCTCATTCCGGGTATGGAGGACACTCAATGAAAAATCATGGAATCAGGAGAGGGAGGGTCATGTGTAAGGAACAGCAAGAAGAGAGTGTCACTGGATCACAGAGTACCTGGAGGGGAGTAATGTCTAAGAAGACTGGAAAAGTAGCAAAAGGCCAACTTAACAAAGATATTTAAATGCCAAACTGAAATGCCATCCTGGAGGTAACGGGGAGCCACTGAAGCTCATCACGCATGTGAGTAACTTGATTAGATTTACTCACCTTGGCAGCTGAGTAGGGTATGGATTGGAGTGGGAAAAAAAAACTCAAGGCAGGGAGATTGATTCGAAATCTATTGAAATAACCTAGGCTAGAGATGATGGGCACCTGAACTAGGGTGATAGCTGATAGTGTAAATTGAGAAAAAAAAGGATGAATGTGAGAGATGTTGTGAAGGTAGAAATGATAAAAATTTGGCAATGGATTGGGTATGTGGTGTGAGTGAGTAAGGAGTTGAGGATGATATTGACATGGTGAGCCACGATGATTGGGGAAGAACGGTGATGTCTTCAAAAGTGGTAGGGAAGTTTGAAAGGAGGGATGTTTTGGTGGGAAACAAAAACAATTATTTCTGTTTTGGCCATGTTTTTAGTTTGAGATGCCTCCCCAATCTGAGATGTCTAAGAAGCAGCTGATGATGTATGATGGTAACTCAGGAGAGATATTATTGTTTGATCTATGGATCTGGGAGTTATCTGCTTAGAGATGATAACTGAACCCATGGGAATTGATGAATTCACCAGGTAGGATAGTAAAGAAGAGAAGAGGGACCAGGACAGAGCCTTGGGGGAAACCTAACATTGATAGATATGACATGGACCAATATCCTGAAAAGGATACTGAAAAGCAGTGTCTGGATGGAGAGTAGGAGAACCAGGAAAGAGCAATGTCACAAAAGCCTAGAGAGAAGGAAGTAAATAGAGAGGTGATAAACAGTGTTAAATGCTACAGAGAATACCAGAATGATAAAGACAGAAAACACCATTAAGAATTGCCAATTAGTGTTTCATAGTTATGTTCATATAGGCCCTGGGTTTGTCTTGGCAAATAGACTCCCAGATATTTTATAGTGCCTTCAGTAACTTTGAATGGAATTTCTCTTTCTATCTCTTGCTGTTGGGCTTTGTCAGTAATGTATAGGAATGCTGAGGATTTATGTGGGTTTATTTTATATCCTGCAACTTTGCTAAAGTTGTTTATTATTTCAAGTAGTTTTTTACTTGATTCTCTAGGATTCTCTAGATAAATCATCATATCATCTGCAAAAAGTGATAATTTAGTTTCTTCTTTTCCTATTCTAATTCCTTCAATTTCTTTTTCTTCTCTTATTGCTACAGCTAATGCTTCCAGTACCAAACTGAATAATAGGGGTGATAATGGACATCCTTGTTTCACCCCTGATCTTATTGGGAATGCATCTAGTTTATCTCCATTACAAATAATGCTTGTTGATGGTTTTAGGTAGATGCTATTTATAATTTTGAGGAAGGTTCCACTTATTCCTATGCTTTCTAGTGCTTTTAATAGGAATGGGTGTTGTACTTTGTCAAAGGCTTTTTCTGTGTCTATTGAGATGATCATATGGTTTCTGCTAGTTTTGTTGTTGATATGGTCAATTATGCTAATAGTTTTCCTAATATTGAACCAGCCTTGCATTCCTGGAATAAATCCTACCTGGTCATAGTGTATTATTCTCGTAATGAGTTGCTGCAATCTTTTTGCTAATATTTTATTTAAAATTTTTGCATCAATATTCATTAGAGAAATTGGTCTATAATTTTCTTTCTCTGTTTTAACTCTACCTGGTTTGGGTATTAGTACCATATTTGTGTCATAAAAAGAATTTGGTAGGACTCCTTCTTCACCTATTTTCCCAAATAGTCTACAAAGTATTGGAATTAGTTGTTCTTTAAATGTTTGATAGAATTCACATGTAAAACCATCTGGCCCTGGAGATTTTTTCCTAGGGAGTTCGTTGATGGCCTGCTCAATTTCTTTTTCTGATATGGGGTCATTAAGAAATTTCACTTCCTTCTCTGTTAGTCTGGGCAGTTTATGTTTTTGTAGATATTCATCCATATCTCTAAGGTTGTCAAATTTATGGGCATACAGTTGGGCAAAATAATTCCTAATTATTGTTTTGATTTCCTCTTCATTAGAGGTGACCTCACCCTTTTCATTTTTGATACTGGTAATTTGATTTTCTTCTTTCTTTTTTTTAATCAAATTGGCCAAAGGTTTGTCAATTTTATTGGTTTTTTCATAAAACCAGCTCTTTGTTTTATTTATTAATTCAATAGTTTTCTTGGTTTCAATTTTATTCATCTCTCCTTTGATTTTCAGTATTTCTAATTTGGTATTTAATTGGGGGTTTTCAATTTGCTCTTTTTCTAGCTTTTTCAGCTGTATGCCCAGATCATTGATCTCCTCTTTCCCTATTTTATTCATGTAGGCATTTAGAGATATAAAACTCCCCCTAAGAACTGCTTTTGCTGCATCCCATAAGTTTTGGTATGTTGTTTCATTATTGTCATTCTCTTGAATGAAATTATTAATTGTTTCTCTGATTTGTTCTTTGGCCCACTCACTCTTTATAATTAAATTATTTAGTTTCCAATTAGTTTTTAGCTTATTTTTCCATGGTACTTTATTAAAAATGATTCTTATTGCATCCTGAACACTTTTCACGCGAATAAAATCAGATCTAAATAAATGGAGAAATATCAGTTGCTCATGGTTAGGCCGAGCTAATATAATAAAAATGACAATTCTACCTAAATTAATCTATCTATTCAGTGCCATACCAATCGAACTACCAAAAAATTTTTTTACTGAGCTGGACAAAATAATAACAAAATTCATTTGGAAAAACAAGAGGTCTAGAGTATCTAGGATATCAATGAAAAGACATGCTAGAGATGGTGGCTTAGCCACACCAGATATTAAACTGTACTACACAGCAGCAGTCATCAAAACTGCCTGGTACTGGTTAAGAAACAGGGGTGTGGATCAGTGGAATAGGATAGGTACACAAATAGGTGAAATCAACAAGTTTAGCAATCTACTCTTTGATAAACCCAAAGAGGCCAGTTTCTGGGCTAATAATTCACTATTTCACAAAAACTGTTGGGAAAATTGGAAAATGGTAGGGCAAAAACTGGGCATAGACCAATATCTTACACCATATACCAAAATAAAGTCAAAATGGGTTCATGATTTAGGAGTAAAAGTTGATACTCTAAGTAATTTGGGAAAGCAAGGAATAGTTTACTTATCAGATTTGTGGAAAAGTAAAGAATTCATGACCCAACAAGAGATAGAGAGCATTACAAAATGCAAAATGGATAATTTTGATTATGTCAAATTGAAATGTTTTTGTGCAAAAAAAGCCAATGCAACAAGAATTAGGAGGGAAGCAGAAAATTGGGAGAAAATCTTTGCAACTAGTGTCTCTGATAAAGGCCTCATCTCTAAAATATACAGGGAGCTGAGCCAAATATATAGGAATACAAGCCATTCCCCAATTGAGAAATGGTCAAAGGATATGAACAGGCAGTTTTCAGAGGAAGAAATTAAAGCTATCTACAGGCATATGGAAAAATGCTCTGGATCGCTGCTGATTAGAGAAATGCAAATCAAAACAACTCTTAGATACCACATCTCTCCTGTCAGATTGGCTAAAATAACAAATCAGGAGAATGATAAATGCTGGAAAGGATGTGGGGAAATTGGAACATTGTTGCATTGCTGGTGGAGTTGTGAGCTGATCCAGCCATTTTGGAGGGCGGTGTGGAACTATGCCCTAAGGGCTATAGAAATGTTCATACCCTTTGACCCAGCAATACCACTTCTAGGGTTGTATCCCAAATAAATCACGCAAGCGGGAAAAGGACCCATATGTACAAGAATATTTATAGCGGCTCTCTTTGTGGTAGCCAAGAATTGGAAATCAAAGGGATGCCCATCAATTGGGGAATGGCTGAACAAACTGTGGTACATGAAGGTAATGGAATACTATTGTGCCATAAGAAATGGGGATGATGCAGACTTCATAACAACCTGGAAAAACCTACACGACATAATGCTGAGTGAGCGGAGCAGAGCCAGGAGAACGTTGTGCACAGCCACAGATATATGGATTCCGTGAGGACCAACCCTGACAAACTGCGCTTTTCTCAGCAACCTAAGGGGCAAGGACAACTCCAGGGGACTCACTGATGGAGAATGCTATCTTCATCGAGACAAAGAACTGCGAAGTTTGAATACAGACTGAGGCACACTACATGCTCGCCTTCTCTGCTTCTCTTTTGTTTTTGTTTTTGGGTTTTGTTTTTTTTTGTTTTTTTTTTTTGGTTCTGTTTCTTCTTTCTCATGATTCATTCCATTGGTCAAAATTCTTCTCCACGACTTGACTAGTGCATAAATTAATTCAATGCGAAGTTATACATGACAGTTATATGAGACTTCATGCCGTCTTGGGGAGGGAGGGGGGAGGGAGGGGAGAAAAACTGGAACTCAAAACTATGTAGAACCGTGTGTGGTAAACTAAAAATAAAAATTAAAAAAAAAAGAATTGTCAATTAAGATATCATTGTTAACTTTGGAGAGGACAGTTTCAGGATTGAAATATGATGTTGGAAACCAGAATGTAAGGGTTTAGAAAGAAGATGGTTAGAGTGGAGGCACTGAGTGTAGTTGGTTTTCTCAAGGACTTTAACTAAAAACGGAAGGAGAGATATAAGTAAATAGTTAGCTGGGATGTAGGATCAAGTGAAGGCTTTTTAAAGCTAAGGAAGACAAGAGCATTGTTGTAGGTAGTAGGGAAGGAGCCAGTATAGGAAGAGGCTGAAGGTAAGAAAAAGAGTATGACAGTGGCAGCAACCTGCTAAAGAAGACAGGAGAGGGTGGCGGGGGGAGGGGAGGGGAAGGGGGGGAGAGAGAGAGATAGATAGAGATAGAGAAGAGAGAGAGAGAGAGAGAGAGAGAGAGAGAGAGAGAGAGAGAGAGAGAGAGAGAGGATTTGAGGATTTGGTGCAAGTGGAACCTTTCCATCTAAGACCAGAGTGAATAGGTAGTGGAAAAAGATAATTATTTGATTTACATCATGGGGTGGATTGCAGGGAGTATTTTGATAATGTTTTGAAATAGTACTGTCACTACTTATTAAAAAGCTTCTGTTACTGGGCATTGTGTAATAGCCTCTTCTCTTCTCTACAACTCTCACTAGCCTTTTCAGTATTTCTAGGGTGACTTAAGGAATAAGTGGTAGTAGAAGCTCTGTTTACTTTTATCTTTCAGTTGGACACATACCTCACTAGTCTCTCTGTGTCACCTTAAGTTCATTAGACAAAAACCTGCACCTGCTCTAAAATGAGACTTGGATCTCAGGGACCCCAGGTAAAAGCCTAAAGCTAGAAAGACTGGGACCATAGACAAAGACCTAGTGCCAGTCGGATTGGTGTGTCATGCACTGGCCTGAATGCAAATAGGACCAGAAGTTTGGAAATCAGGCTCGACATAGAACTGAAGACATGCTTCATGTGTGGTAGATATGCCACCCCCTGCTACCTTAGGACACAATGTAATTAGTAATCTGGTGCCATGTATAAATTCAACCCAATCTCTAAGGACCCCAGTTCTATCCTGAACTCCCTGCCCTTTTAAGCCTCAGCTGTTTGCTTTTGGAGAGGTAGTACTATGCCAATGCTGAATTTCTTCATCACAAAATTCTGGAAGGCAGAGACACTAAACAACTACTTACTACCTATGGCTAGGAAATTTGCACCTCTTGGTTATCTACTGCTAGTGGTTCCAATGTCTCCTGGAATAAAAACCCCTTCACTGCTGCCTTTTTCTTTGCTGTCTCATCACCATCCATCTAAATCCTATCCCTTCCTAAAATGTTTGCTTTTTCCCTTCCTTTTTAGTATGTCCTCTGGACTAGCCCCCTAATTGCTAATAACATTCCCTTCTTCCTTTATCTCTTCTTTTTAAAAATTCCTCCTTTCTGTGCTCATAAAAACTCTATTCTCAGAATGACAATGAATTACTGGCTGCCTTCAGTTTTTGGATTTTCCTTCCTGTATATCCCCTGAGACATTAGGCCAGGAGAAGGAATGGGTATTTTTTTTTTTTTGCTACCTACAGATGCACTCTTTTCCATCATCACTTAGTAACCTATACTCCTTTGAAATTTATTCCATTTGTGTATATGACCTGATTCAGATTCTTGTTGTGATCTTCTAGCTTCCAGGCCATTCTGCCTTCCTTCTCAAGGAGTGGAGCCTCACAGGTCTACCAACAGTGCATAAGTGTGACTGTTTTCCTACAGCCCTTCCAATATTTATCAATTTCCCTTTTTTGTCATCTTTGCCATTCTGAGGGGTGTGAGGTAGAACCTCAGAATTGCTTTAATTTGCATTTCTTTAATTATTAGAAATTTGGAGCATTTTTTTTGCCTGGGTTTTTTTTTAACTTCAATAACTGCCTTTTATATCTTTAGATCATTTCTCAATTGGAGAATGCTTTTATTTCTCAATTGGAGAATGCTTTTTATTCTTATATATTTGAATGAGTTCTTTATATACTGTATCTTGGAAATGAGACCTTTAAAAGAGAAACCTGCTGCAAATATATTCCCCACTTGTTTCTCTTTTAATGTTAGCAGCATTGGATTTGCTAAGCCTAAATCACAAAGAAGTCAAAGAAATAAGAAGAGGTTCTACTTATACCAGTTATTTAGAGTAGTTTTTTTTTGTGGTGGCAAAAACCTGGAAACTGAGGGGATACCTACCAGCTGAAGAATGACTGAACCCATTATGACATATGAATGTAATAGAATATTATTCTGTGAAAGAAACGAGGAAAAAGATGATTTCAAAGGACATAGAAAACTTATATAAACTGATGAAGAATGAGTGAGAAGTGACAGAACAATTTAGAATATAATACCAATATAATAAAAATGAACAATTTTGAAAACTTGTATGAATTGATGAAGAATGAAATGAACTAAGCCAGGAGAACAATTTATATAATAATAACAAAATTGTACAAACATTAAGAGCTATAAGAACTCTGATCAACGCAATGACCATCCATGATTTCAGAGAATGTATGATAAACTGATATTTACCTCCTGACAGAGAGGTGACAGTGATATATATATATATATATATATGTATTTATGTATGTATATGTATATGCATATGTATATGTATATGTGAACATATATATATATATATATACATATATATATTGTTCAAAGCCAATGAGAGAATTTGTTTTCTTAATTCTGCATATCTGTTACAAGAATTTTATTTTTGTTTTTCCAATGGGGTGAGGATAAGTGTAAGATAAAATAGATTTCTGTTGGTTAAAAAATAAAATTTAATTAAAAAAGGAAATTAATCTGGCAGTATTGTAAATTATGGAAGGGGAAAGATTATAATCAAAATTATTGGTTAGGAATAGTCTCTAAAAGTCATATTAAGTGCCTGTAAAAAGGTGACAGTGTAAATAGTGAAACTGGGACAGATATGAATGGTAGTGGTAGGAACCGCAAGAGTGAATTTGGTGATCCAATCTATTCCAGGGCTTTACTTCTCACGTCTATTCAAATGAGTCCCAAATTGAATCTATAACTCTAGTATCTTCCCCAGATCTCTAGTCCTATATTTTCAAATACATGTTGTATATCCTCTCCAGCCCCTCAAACTTAACATTTCTAAAACTGTTCATCATTCCCATATCTTCCTTCCCACAACATTATTATTTCTGTTGAGAGCACCAACATCTTCTCACTGACCTAGGCTGATAACCTCCCATTCATCTTAGTCTTCTTTCTCATTTGACCAGCACAGTAAACCAGTTTACAATAATAACACCACCAACAAACAGTTAGCATTTATATTGATTTTTTAGGTTTACAACTTACTTTCCTTTTAACAAGCCTGTGAGGCATTTGGGTAGGCACAAATATTTTTATCTCTAATGATAAGGAAACCGTGGTTCCCAGCAGCTATGTGACTGACTTACCTAAAGCTATTAATTTAGGAAGTACCGACAACTGGGACTGGATGAGGAGTCCCATATTCCTTTTGGAACTCTTCATAGAAGATGTGGCTGCTGAGCTGGGCCTCAAAAGAAAGAAATGATTTCCTAGAATTACTGCTCTAGTGCTAGAAGGGACCTCAGTGGCTGTCTACTCCAACTTCCTCTTTTTTTTTTTTAACCACTGAAGAAAATGAGTGACATGGAGGTTAAATGGCTCTCCCAAGGGCATTTAGGTAGTTTCAGTTTCTTGAACTTTAAAGCTAGTGTTCTTGTCGTTGTACCATGCTGCTCCCCTACTTTAATAGATGGAAAAGAGAGGAGTTGAATAGTCCATTCCACATATAGGGGATAGTTTGTGTAAAGACATGGAGTGGGGAGAAGGAAGAATGAGAAAAGGGGATGGAGAAAAATGCAATTTGGATGGAACTTACAAAGGGGAATACATGTGTGAAATACAGTTAAAAGGGGCAGTAAGGTGGCACAGTGGATAGAGTGCCCTGGGCCCAGAGTCAGGAAGATGTGAGTTCAAATCCAGCCTCAGATATTTACTAGCTATGTGATGATGGGCATGTCACTTAACCCTGTCTGCCCAACTTTCCTCATTTGTAAAATGAGCTGGAGAAGGAAATGGCAAACCATTTTAGTATCTTTGCCAATAAAACTCCCAATGGGGTCACAAAGAATCAGACATGACTGAAAAACCACTAACCAACAGCAAAGTTAGAAATATGGGTTGCAGACAGACTGTGAAGAGTTTTGAAAACCAGGATGAGAAGATTATTCTTTATTTGTCAGATGATAAGGGAATTGCTGGGAGGGTCTTTGAAGAATGCCACAAGAGGGGAATTTGGCACATTAATCTGGCAGCAGTGTAAACAATGGAGTGGAGAGGAGATGTATAATGAGCACTTAGAAAACCACTCTGTCTAAGCATTTCTAGATTTGTTCTCTCTCTCTCCCCCTTTCTCTCATCTCTCTTATTTCCCCATTTTGCATTATCACTGCAACCATCTTAGGTCAGACCCTTATCTTGCCTCATGTAGATCACTGATATGGGAAGTTACTGAAGGTTTTTGAGTAGGAGCGTGAGATAATCATGGTACTGAATTAAGGAAGAAGCCCTGGGCTGAAGCATAGAGGATGGAATGAAGACTGGATAGAGCAAAGGAAGATCATCAGTAAGGAGGCCTTTCCAGAAGTCTGGACAAAACTCAAAGGGTGGGAATTTCAAGCCAAATGGAAGAGCCTCTTTTATGCTGGCAATTTTCTTATTCCAGTTGGAGTACCAGAAAAGACTTCTTGTCTGGCTATATGAAAGAGATTTCTTTCACAAACTTTGAGAAGACAAGCCCATTGATTCCTCTAGTTAAAGTGAATGTTATTTATACTTGAAAATTACAATGAATTTGTGATATTATTATGGGAACTTACTCACTTTGGTGGTATTGACAAGCAACACATATATGCCTACCCATCCTATGCAAATTTTATCCATGTTCTCTTATAAATCTGCCACAGATAGCACAGAAAACATTCTGGATATTTTCACGGAGTTCATTTGACATTCATTCTAAGGTCACAAATCCAGAGCTGTTAGGAGCTTCAGAAATCATCTAGTCAACTGCCCTGCTTTTATAGTTGAGGAAAATGAGGCCCAGGGTGTTGAAATGACTTGCCCAAAGTAATACAAGTAGGAAGAATCAGAGGTATGATTTAAACCCAGGTCCTCTGACTTTATAGCCATTATAGATAGTACCATTTTGCCTCCTATTGCATGATCCCAACAGAGGATTCTGGCTGTCTATCAACTCTTGTTATCATTGCATGACCATGTTTTGAAATGTGTTGGATGGATACTAAGATCCTGGACACATTAGCCAGAGGCAATGCAAAAAAGCAAGTTTTATCATGGAGGCATACTCACAATGGCTTCTCTGCTATGCTGTGCTTCTTATTTATAGAGTTACTTAACTGGGTTTTCACTTGGTCTAACCCAGTTTGAGCTAACCACTGGCTGCTTGTAATTAATTGAAGCCACCTGGTACTTTAGTTGTTGAATCATAGCATAGTTTTCCTGACATTCTGAGCATTCAGGGGTCTTTATAGACTACCCCATCTATTTTTTTTTTCTCATCATGCATTTTTTGGATGATATTCTTGACATTCTTTTTTGCATAATACCTCACTTACAATTTGTTGTAGTCTATTTAATGTCAAGAAAAAAAGAAAGAAAAAAGATGCTGATCCGAGTTGGTAGAGGAAGCTTCTTACTCATTCTGTTCATCAAAAAAAAAAATCACAGGTCCAATTAAAAAAAAAATTGATGGAGGAAACCCAATGGAAATTTGTATTCTCTACACTTTTCAGACAATTGTGTGATTGCTAAAATGTGATTTGTAGGGTATCATTTGCAAAAGCCTATATTCTCCTTTTATCATAATCTGGATAACCTGAAACTTCAGCTCTTTGGAGACTATAGTATTCCATGATTCTCTACCACACAAAAACACTTCATTAGATTCCCTGGACTTGTTCTTCGATGGGTAGTTATAGTCTCCAAGACCTCCAGTTTCAGGCTTAGTTGCAAACTTCAGCTTGGGTACTTTTTGCTCCTTCAGAGAAAGCAGAGACACTTAGACTATAAGACTGGAAGAAACCTCCCCAGTTCTGGCCCCTCTGGTTCTGATGCTTGCCATCTACCAAGCAAGAGGCAGGAGAGTAGAGTCATCCTTGCATTAGTCTTTCTTTTGGCAACTTTTCCTGGTACGGGGCTCTGTCTGCTAGGAGAGAGACCAAATTCAGGCAATGACCTAAATTGGCCTATTTGGCTAATATTCACCAAGCATCACTGGTGGTCAGGGATCCCCACTAAAAACCAAACCCAACCAAACCAAAACTTTAACATTCTCCCCTGAGTTTAGGGAAAAGAGTGCCTGGGGAAAAGGGGAAGAGATAATCTGTGCCTTGGGAAGAGCAATCGACAGTTCTGAGGTTTACCTAGCCTTTGATATGCAAATGAACTACTTAACACCTCCTGTCTTTTCCCAGTTGCAAATGAGCCTACTTAATGTTTTATATCCTTAATTTACAAGTTGTAAAATTATCCACTTACGTCTGAGAGGAGCTCACTCTTCACAAGGTAAAAATTCATTCTGTGTGGAACAGGTCTTAACATTTCATTTTCTCAGTAACTTGCCCTTTGTGACCTGAAATTTGCTGAAATCTGAATGAGCCACACCCTTATGTTTATTTGCCTAAATTCTTTTAATCCTTTGGATGAGTACCAAAATGGAACTGAAGGAAACAAAGATGGGGGAAAAGTAACTGGATTAGATCCCGTATACACAGATGTGGTCTTCCACATTATTTTGAAGGATCAATTCTGAAGGTATCTAATAAAAAAAAGGACAAAAGACATGAAAAAACTGTTAGATTTTATCATTTGAAAAAAAAGGGTAATAGTACTGCCTTCTATCGCATATGCACAAATTTTTAACAGAACATCCTACATGATAGGATCTTAAACTAAAACTTAAACTAAACATAGTGAATAAAGACCTAGCCTCAGAGTCTGGAAGACCTAAATTCATGCTTGCCACATAATGGCCCTGTAAGCCAGGGCAAATCACTTATTCTTTCAGTGCCCTAGGCAATTCTCTAACTCTATAAATTGTGGCACTGGGGAAGATATGCATAGGTAAAGGAAATGCTTTACCTAGAGCTCTTTATGCCAATAAAATCAAAAGAATGGTTAAAAAAATCTATACATTGAGACCATTCTTGATGATAGAATGATAAAAGGAGAATATAGGCTTTTGCAAATGATACCCTACGAATCACATTTTAGCAATCACACAATTGTCTGAAAAGTGTAGAGAATACAAATTTCCATTGGGTTTCCGCCATCTATTTTTTTTTTTTAAATTGGACCTGTGATTTTTTTTTTGATGAACAGAATGAGTAAGAAGCTTCCTCTACCAACTCGGATCAGCATCCTTTTTCTTTCTTTTTTTCTCTTCCTTTTCTTTCTTTTCTTTTCTTTTCTTCTCTCTTCTCTTCTTTTATTTTCTTCTCCCTTCCTTTCTTTTCTATTCTTTTCTTTTCTTTTTCACAACTTACAGTCTTGTGGTACTGAGAGGTTAAGGGATTTCCTCAGAATTGTACTTCTAGTACCATCTCTGTTAGAGACTGGACTTGAATGAAGGTCTTCCTTATGCTGAGGCTAACACTATATCCTATAACAAACTTCCTTGAGATTATCGTTTGTTGAATATGTGAAAAACAAACAGAACACACAAAAACTGAAAACAACAACAAAAAACCTCCTGCAAACTTTTTATTTAATAAAGTTATTTTAAAATCTTTGCCCCAACAAATTCTCTCTTCCACATGTCAAAATTGTGCAAGATTATAACTTTATTCAATGATTTTTAATTATTACTATCAAGTAAATCAGGGGGATATTTGCTTGCCAAGGAAGTTTGCCATTGTCATGGACAATGAACAGAGAAGAATATGAGTTGAAGAAGAGTTCCCCATCAATAATGAATTTTTTCAGCTCCTCCTGTTTGTGGATGACATTGTCCAATTTGTATCAAGCCCTGAAATGTTGTTGAGCCTTCTAAATGAGTTCCCATAGTCTTTCAAAAAGAATGTTATTAGTTGTGCTTAGCATTTATAAAGTGACTTTTCTAGACAAGTTAGAGGGTTGTAAATTGTGTTTAATTTTAAAATCCCATTATTTCTGCTGTTTGTGTATTTCTGAAGTTTGACAAGTTTACTTACTCTAATTTATCTGCTGCAAAATATGGGTTCTCAAAATGGCAGCAGCTTTTTTTGAACTTGACTCATTATAACAATGAAGATGATAGAACTACATGATGGAGACAAGTGGCTGACTTTAACTGTTAGGTCTATAAAAACCTAATTCTATTTGTACTTGGCAATAGAGTTTGAACTGTGTGTGTTGTCATGGGATTTATGATTTTCATATTAATCAATATAATGTATGTAATGATTATACTATCTAGATTTGTTGGAGCTCCCCTATTTCCTTGCCTGAGAGCTGGAGCTACAGCCAACACACTGTAGCAGAAAGTGATCAATCATATCTCCTGACATTCTAACAATCCCTGTGCTTGTAACCACTAAGTAAACCAAACCAGGTGCTTCACTCCTGTTCCCTCCACACTCACTCTGGTTCTGTACTCCACTGAATGACCACAAGGTTCAACGATTCTAATAATTGGGGACTGTTCCCACGGGACCCTGTATTGTCCCCAAAATGCCTGCACGTGTGGGCGTGCTATGGGAACTGCTGACTCAAAACATAAGAATGACTGTGTTGGGTCCTGCCTTTTTGTAGTTTTCATGCTTAAAAACTCTACCTTTGTCACAAACCACAAGCCTTCCTTCTCAGGAAGGATTTCTCAGGACTTGGGTTTGGAAACTTGTTTTTCTCACTCTGAAATTTAAACTATTTGATTCCCTGACTCTGTCTCTGGCCTGCTTTGTTGGCTCTGGCCATGCACAGGTTAGGGATTGGTCCAGTCTGGACTACATTAAAAATTCTTTTGTCAGTTTGTGTATGTGTGCACAAGAATTTACAAAGTGGCATCCTGCTTTGTGGCCTAGGATCTCTTTGAGAAGTTTGGAATTTTTATATATAATTTCCTGGGTGTAAATGGTTACCTTTAGAAGTGTAAGGAGGGTTGCTTCCCTCACTAAAATGTTAGCTTAGTAAATGCTTCATTCATTCATTCATTCATTCATGGAGAATGATGACGGAAACTCTTCCCTTGTAGCACCTTCATAGTCAGAGACCATTAGGCTTCTGTCCAGAGACATTCATCAAGAGAAAGGTATAATTAAAAAAAGAATAGACCTTAACAGCAGGTCTTCATTTTCATAGAAGGATTTGTACTAGAAAAAAAGACCTCTTAAAAATAATACAAAATTATGAAAATAATTTTATATTGAACAAAATTTAAGTTATAATTGCAAGTATACACTAAGTTTTAGAACAAAAGCAGAATGAATCAAACTAATTTTAGGAGGTATAATTTCCTAGACAAAATTTATGATAGCATGGAAAAAATCCTTCATTTGTACTTGACTTTCACAACAGGATCAGGAAAAAGGTCATTGTTGAAAAAATATTTCATCAGTTTTCCCAGTTTCTCTTTGATATTCAGATCACTTTCTTTTGATACTAACACTAAGGGATGGAAAGAAATAATGCTAGTGTTAAGCATAGGAAATATTTGGGTGGGGAATAATTTTGCAAAGTGGTCAGCTCATTAGTGAGTTCGTTTTGTGTTACAATGATTTTTTCCCCTATGTAACCTTTTAGGAAGGCAGTGTGGTGCCATGGCTAGTAAGATAGGAAAAACTGGGTTCAAGTACCCCCTCTGACATGTACTGGCTCTCTGACTCTGGGCAAGTCACTTAACTCCTTTATTTACCAGATAACCATTTAAGAATATAAATTGCAGAACAACTAATTATCATCATTTGTTGACAGGCATACAACAAGCCCTTTTTAAGCACTGATTATGTTCCAGACACTGTGCTAAGAGACAAGGATACAAACAGAAGCAAAAAGAAGGATACTCCCTATCCTCAAGGAGTTTATATTCTAAAGGGGAAGGCAACACATAAAAGAGGTACAAAGGAGGGAGGGAAGATACATATGCAGTGGTATAGTGGCAAAGTCTGAAGAATAAGAAGCATTACTGGGAGGGGAATGGACCATGGTCATGCGAGCCACTATAAGGAACTTGAATATGGGAGACGGAGATTGGCATGCCACAATATTATTCCAGAGTGAGAAGGCCTCAGAAGCTAAGGGAAGTTATGGAGTGAGAGGGCAGCTGAATTAAAGTTCAGGAGAGTCATTAGCACAGTTGTGATTTCTCTATGCCAATCAAATTGTAGGACTAGCCCAAGACAGAATACAACATTATAACTGTAGAGAGTAGGAGAATGACTATTCAGAAGAGTATACCTTATATCAAATCAAGTCGATGCCAATTAAATTCCCAAAGAACATTCATGAACTGACTAATCATTTCTGATGTCTCCAATCCTATTCCTTCTCTCACACCCCATGTTCTGCTCAGTATCAATGTAAAGACACAGACCATGAAAAACCCATGTTGCTTGTAGCTTGATTATGCACGTCATCCCAAATGATCTATCGATTTTTGTCATCAAACTTTAACCTGTGCTTCAAATCTTAAATACCTTTATAGATGTAAATTATTATTATCATCATCATCTTTACCATAATCAGGGAGGGAGGGGGGACACACAAAGTTGTTATTGTTGTTGAGTTGTTTTGGTTGTGTCTGACCCTTTGTGACCTCATTTTGTGGTTTTCTTAGCAAAGATACTGGAGTGGTTTGCCATTTCCTTCTTCATCTCATTTTACTGATGAAGAACTGAGGCAAACAGGGCTAAATGACTTGCCCAGGGCAATGCAGCTAGTAAGTGTTTGAGACCAGATTTGATGAGTCTTCCTGATTCCAAGCCCAGTGCTCTATTCACTGCACTACCTAGTTACCCCAAAGATACCATTATCAGATTGATATCATCTTGGAGGAATGTCTTTAATGGAGTACCCCAAGGATCTGTCCTTGGCTCTGAACTATTTAATATATATTTTTTCATCACTTACTTAGAGGAAAGCATACCTATATGCCTATCAAATTTTCAGATGAAACAAAGCTTTGTGGGACAGACAACATCTTAGATTTCATAAATGCAAGATGGAATTAGACAACAGCTGCTGTTATAAATATAGTGGGGGGCCTGCTTCTCTACTTATGCTATACCAGTGTCACCATGGGACAGGGGTACATAGCTTCCTCTGCCTATCCCCATAACCAAGGGGTAGTCATCTAGGATGATTTGAATAATCTTACTCGGTTGCCCCAGAAGGATTCCTTAGGACTTGAAAGAGAAATTGGGGGTTCTTTTTAAGCTTCTAGACTAGTGAAAAAGTATTTACTATGACAGGAGACAGAGGGCCACATGTCTGAGGGAGCAAGGCATTTGATTTTGGAATCACCAGTGCTTAGCGCTATGCCTAGACGGTAGTAGGCACTTTATAAATGTTTATTGATTGATTTATCATGCTTGAACCTTGTATTGTTGATGGAGATATAATTTGGATGTGAGAAGAGTGATGTCTTCTTGATCTCTGGGCATACCTCCAAGAGGTCAGAGATCAGCAAGATTAGCACAACCAAGGTGCTCCATAAACAAAGGTCTACTGACTGGCACTACATTAGAACTGTGACACAGGGAGAACGATGCCTCCTACAAAGAGCGAAGCTCTGGAACTTCTTCCTTTGCACGGATAATATGGGTCCCATGATAAAGAAGGGATTTATCCGACAAAGTTCTAAAAAATACTGAGGAACAAAACCATTGAGGGTGACTTGAGAAGAGATGGGTGCTTGTGCCACCTGCTGGTCACTTTGTAGAACTAGAGCAGGAAGTGATACCTGCAAAGAGCTCCGCCTGATTGTGACTAAGTGCTTGGGGCTTGGCTAGTGCAGGTCTCTGTAAAGAGAATTACTTAGTGGAGGATATCTTTATGGTGTATGTGTGTGTGTGTGTGTGTGTGTGTGTGTGTGTGTGTGTGTGTGTGTTCTGTTGTGATTCTTATTTTGTATTCTTCAATTTACTAATAAAAGGATTTTTTTTTCTGTTTTGCAACCATGTGCTTGCAAGGGTAGCTGCAGAATGTGACCTCAAAATGAGGTCACAAAGGGTCAGACACAACCAAAACAACTCCATAACAATAACAACTTTGTGTGTCCCCCCTCCCTCCCTGATTATGGTAAGGATGATGATGATGATAATAATTTACATCTATAAAGGGATTTAAGATTTGAAGCACAGGTAAGGGTTGGGCTAGGTGGCCTTTGAGGTCCTTTCCCCATGGTCTGATTCTGTAAAGGCAGCAGGTGCTGGGGTCCAATCCTATGGTACCTGGAGCAGCACAGAAAACCAGGCTCTTGGCTGGGTTTCCCTAAATTGGCCCTTATACTGTGGTGGTATGCCTGATTGTTTTGGAAGGAAGGAGAGGGAGAGGACCGTTGTAACAGAGCAGGGCAGGTTTGAGGCTACCCGTTAGGTTTTCTCTGCATTTCCACATTTGTCTATTCCCTGGAATAGTCTCATGCACCAGGTTCTACAGTAAGCCATGAGAGGTGTTAACAATATGGAATACATGAAAGAACTAAGAAGTAACAACCATGGTTTTCAAGGTTGGTGATAGTTATATCTTTCACAGACTTTGCTGAGCCCCTTCCTTCTTTACTTTCTCTCTCTCTCTCTCTCCTCAGTATTGATATTGATGTAAACATAGATATTGATATATCTAAACCTATACCTGTATACCTGTATTATCTTTACCTATGTCACCTATATCTATACCTGTATTTTCTTTACCTATATTATCTACATCTATACCTACACCTACATCTATCTACACCTATATCTGTATCTATTTTTCAGCAGTCATGGATTTCTTGCAGTCAACGGCTGCGTCCTTACAATTTGAGTGACTTACTTGGATCTGGTGTCCTCTTACTTCCTTACAGCCCCTTTCTTGAAGTACCTGACCTGCCAATTCTAGATTTCCTCTGGTGAACCTTGACCTGCAAAGAGACACTGAAATAAATCTGCCTACTTACCTCCTAGAGTGCCATCTTCTTATCACACAGGTATATTCAGGAGCTTGGGGAAGAACTTTTTCACCCCGGGGCACTGCAATCCCCAACTATGTTTTCTTTTCCTCAGCATAATGGTTCTAAATCAAATAGCACTTAATACATTTTGCTGAGAGTGTGACCTTATTCATGAACATCATGATGAAGCTAACTTTAGTCTTTGGCCTTTAGTCTTGGTTTCTGTATTGAGTTGTAGCAGATCTACTACTTAAGCACGTTATAACTCATATTGAAGCCCTCCCACAGTGAGTTATTGAGCGACATGCTGTGATGGGAAAACAAAATGCAATCAGACAAAACAATATCTCTGTACTCAAGAGGAGAAAAGATTTCCATCAGCCTTCTTATGTTTTGATTTTCTCACTAATCATCTGAGAGGCGGCATGACCTAGTGGACAGAGAGATGGCTTTGAAACTAGAAAAACTTGTATTCTAGCTCTACCTCTGATACATATTGGCTGTGCCACTGTAAGCAAGTCACTTAAAATTTCCAGTGTTCTAGGCAACTCTGTAGGACTATAAGTTACTGACAAGGTGCCAACTTGCCTGATGGAATTTCCTTACTTGGGAGTTCCCTATGGTAATGAACTCCCAGATCCAATACCTAACCCTATCTAATCATCTACCATGGTGACTCATACATAAGAAGCCAAATTCAGAAAATTATAATAAGCTTTCCTTTGTGTGAAAAAAGGTAACCAATTTCAGAAATGGCTCATGCTTTGAATTGTCTTGTGGCTAGTGGCGATGTTTTGTGCTAGTCAAATCACACTGTCTTTCATAGTCCTACTTGTGAACTTGGCTACTCATTTGCAAGGTTGTTGCCCAATAGGCACATTGTATAGTTAGGAAATGAGGCAAAATTACCTGGTTCGTTTTGGGGATTGAAACTATGAGCCTGGATTCATTAATATGTTTTAGTGGCCCCTCCAAAAAAACAAAAACAAAAACGGGGCAGCGAGGTGGCACAGTGAGTAGAGCACTGGCCTTAGAGTCGGGAGAACCTGAGTTCGGATTTGGCCTCAAACACTTGACACACTTACTAGCTATATGATCTTGGGCAAGTCACTTAACCCTGATTGCCAAGGCTTCTCCCCTCCAAAAAAAAAGAAAAAATGTTTTAGTGGACTTGCAATCTTATTGATGTGAGTGCTCTCTCCAATAGTTTGGACCATTAGCGTTCCATGCCTTCTCCTCCAATGTGACTTGTGTTACTGTCCTCCCATAAATATTCCACAGTGGGTCTACCAAACTTCCTGAAGTCTTTCCTCTAGGTTTCTTGACAATGAATGAATGGTATAGGAACATATGGGCTGTCTCTCAGTTCACTAACTTTTCTAGTAATATATCTCTTGGGTAACATCTGTTATATGCTCTTTCCCTGCACAGCTCCTATATTGGTAATATAGCCTACTCATGACCACAATGTGCCTCTCCACTGCTTTGTGTCACACACAAATTTAATTTTTCAAAGAATGTGATATTCCAAGACTGAAATTCCATAAATCATCATCAAAATAATTTTATTTTGAATATATGGATTGTTTCTTGGAGAAGCTTGGATCATTAAAAACACCATGCAACCGCTATAAGACAATCCAATCTACTTTCTTCCTTATATTTCCTTCTGTCTCAAGCACCTTTTTTCATCTTAAGTGTTTGTCCAAGATATATGTACTGATGGAGAGACTTTTGCTGTATCATGTCAAGTTCCTATTTATAGTCAACAAACATATATGTTATATTATTCTCTGTACCTTTCTTTTACATGACTGTAAAGATGTTTCCTTCTCCTACCTTTAGTAAGAATGCCCCAATTTCCTTCTCCTACCTTTAGTAAAGGCTGCCTTATGTGTGTGTATATATACACATGCATATATATGTATGTATATACATATTATATTATACATGTTATTTTCACAAATATTGTGTAGCTATGGGGAAATGGCATATAAATCAATAGTTATTGATATAGTCTTATTTTCCTTTTCAGTTTACTAATAAAGTCCATAATTTATCTCAAGCCTTATGTATACACACACACACACACGTATATATGTATATATGTGTATGTGTATGTGTAGATATATATGTATATACATACACACACAAAGCATAGGAATTGATCCGTCAATGTCTTTAAAACTGTATCAAATCGAGCATGGACCTTCTCTGTGTCTATTTGTATGTATACTTGGTCTGGTGCAAATAGTCTTCTCATCTTTCTTTTCTCTATTGCTATTTCTACTTCCTAGTACATACATCAGAGATTTGATAATGTCTAAATTTGTTGTCTCAAATATCACCTATGGAGAAAAAATTACTTATAGAAATCTTCACAAATCTTTTATATTTTTTATCTAATTATCTTCCTTTCAGTTTCACTCATATGTAATCTTGGCTTATGTCTTTCTATAAGCCCATACTTTGCCATGTATAGTTACACATAAATGCCTTTGGTATCATCTCTACATACATTTATTTTCATATCTGCTGCTCTCGTGGATTTGAGGTGATAACTGTTCATAATGTTTTACCATTTTCCTTTGTAATATTTTGCAAAAATATTAAATTCCAATTTGGCATTGCCCTTTTCTCACTGCCAATGAGACCATGTTTTTGAAATTCCTAATTTTGGCCATTCATTTACGTTAATCAAACGTTTTTAGGAGATGGTGTTAGTCTATACTAATATTTGTTCTCCTATCCATTTCCTATTTTCAGCACCAACAGTTTTGTTAAATAGGTTAGGTTAAAATTGTCAACATTACATTTCATATTTTCACATTTTCACTAGTTACCTCCTGGCAGTGTTTTCTTGATGTTAAGATAAAATCAATTTCATTTTTCTGTGATATCTGGTGCATTAATAACTGCTAATAAAATAAATAACACTTTAAGGCTTACAAAATATTTTACATATATTATCTCATATGATTCTTATAAAAAATTATGTGAAGCTGGCATTAAAGGTATTATTTTTAGTTTACAGATGAGAAAATAGATTCTGAGAGGTTAAAATGACTTTCCCATAGTCACATAGATATAATATGAAGTCTTAGAGGTAGGATTTAAACTGTGAACTCTCCCAACTCTAAGTTTAGTACTCTTCTCAGTATGATCTGGATAATTAAGCTAGCTTACCCAGATAGTATACCATCTTACAATCAACAAAAAGCACACAGATTGCATACAAAATTTCAATTGAACATAATTTTCAGTCTGTATGGCAGCAAAGGTATGACTGAGATTTGGAGGATATCTATTCTAAGTATGTCATAAATATGTGTGGGTTCAAAAGTGATATCATTTCTTTTTATTAGTGAAGTCAATACAATATTACTATACTACTCATTGTATGTATAAACTGAAGACAAAGTATGCATTGGGAAATAATAGTGGCCAAAAGGATGAATTATTCTTTGTTTATATTACTGGCAAGCAAGTTTTAAAAATTGTTTGGCTTAACAGATTGCATTTTAATTAAAAGCCATTAGCAGATCATTAACAAATGAAACTCTTTAGATTTCTTATATCTGATCCTTCTTCTCCTTTCCCAGTGCTCCTACCCTAGTTTGAACACTTATTACCTCTTACCTGGACTCATTTAATAGTCTTTTAACTGTTCTCTCTGTCAGCAGTTGGGTGTAGGGGCAGAGCAACACAGCTGGGACTGAACACTGGAGATGAGCTTCAGAGGCTCCATCTGTGCCTTTGCTAGGGGAAAAGAGTTATTTAAGCTAGGGTCATGCTGCTTTTAGAGCTGATGTACACTTCTCAAAGTAGCACATCTTTTGTGAAGTTTTTAGTGTAGTCTAGGAGAGAGGACCAATGTGAACAGGTATAAG
Organism: Trichosurus vulpecula; assembly: GCF_011100635.1. Taxonomy (NCBI): domain Eukaryota; kingdom Metazoa; phylum Chordata; class Mammalia; order Diprotodontia; family Phalangeridae; genus Trichosurus; species Trichosurus vulpecula. The sequence goes on along the minus strand of NC_050575.1, from coordinate 223,513,573 downwards.
GCTCTGAGAAGCTTGTATTTCTATTTCTTGTATGTCTGTTTCCTTCTGTGTTTCATTTGCGTGGCTTTGGCTGCTGACCATCTGTAAAAAGTAGCCAATAGGCCATATGTGAGTTCATGTTTTTTTTTTTTCTGGGAGAGATTCAGTCCACAGTCAGATTCTATTCTGCTTCTAACTTAGGACAGAGAGAGCACATTAAAAAGGAGATCATTCCATAGCAAGTGTCTCAAAAGTGTCTCTGACAATTGAGCTTGATTCCCTACAAACTGGAAAGAGTGCCTGATGATGTCCCCATTTATGATCTCCACACTGGCCCTAATGGAATGGGCAATTACCCTGGGAGGGACCATGTAAGCAGCAAACAGGTTGGGGGATCAATTACAAGTGACAGACATCTAAACATGCATTTCCATATTCAGTCTCAATGCCCATTAGCTCCTTGATAAGTAGAGACTACTGGGTACTTAGAACTGTCCCTATCAGATACTTATATGTTCCAGGGCTCTCCCTTGTGCCACCAAATGGGAGAGACCTCCCTCCCAAGGCATGAGTAGATTGCAACCATCTTCAGCAGCCCCTGGACCCATTTTCCACCCTTTATATTTCCAAAAACCCAGGCACAAAGGTTTCACACTGGCCATAACTTTTTACTCTAAACATTACTCAAAGTTCCATTCATTCTCTCTTACATTCTTGTTCTTTGCTCACTCAAGAACTATGCCATGAATGATCACAAACACCCTGGTGGCTCTCTGTTTAGGAAAATATAAAGAAAAGATCATCCTGATAGCTGAAAGTGGGTAACACTATTGCTTTTCTCTAAGAAAGGAGGAACTGTGACCCTGCTTTAATAAGATGGGGTCAGTGAGGTAGCTGTTACTTGCTTTATTTTATATACTTTTGCAAAGGTTTATGCCACATTAGTTTTGGGAAGGTGGTGTATTTTCTTATGAGTATTAGGCCTGGGAATGTATGGGAGATGACCTAAACTAGATTTGGACAGAGCATTAATTATTGTCCTTTGTTCTCTAGGAGGACCACAGTGAAATCACTATGTTGGAGTCAAGATACAGTGTGTCCTACTATGGCTGGTCAGACTACTATGAGCTTAGAAGTCTCTACTACAGATTGGGCACAAGAAGTCCAACTGAGCCAAGAATTCTGCATCTCTCTAAGCTTTGCTTGCACTTTACTTTTGATGGAGTTAAACGCTGCCTTCTTAGAGACAGATGAACTGTCCTTTTGATAAACCCTGTGGAGTTCTCTTTTTTTTTAGCAGCTTCTGAATTTCCCCATCATTTTTGTCAAACCGATCTTGATGTTTGTGAGTGTTCTGGCCCAGATGAGTAAATGCAGTGCTATACACCAAATCTCTGAAAGCTGCCCACTCCTTTTCTGTTCCACTGTTGCCAACTATGTGTGTTGACTCAGTTTTTCCTCCAAGTTAGCAACAACTGTTTTCATCCAGGGAAGCACTCTAATTTGTTGACAGTAAGTCTTCTGGTTGTCATCTTGCCTTGGGGTTGCAGCTTTTGTTGAATGCCAATATTTAGCTCGGAGAGGATAAGTCTATAATCAGTCTAGCATTCTACACCACACATTTCTTTTAACACTCTCACATCCTGTCTGTCTCAGGGCAGCTAGATGGTGCAGTGGGTAGAACACCGGCCCTGGAGTCAGGAGGACCTGAGTTCCAATCCAGCCTGAGACACTTGACATACTTACTAGCTGTGTGACCTTGGGCAAGTTACTTAAGCCCAATTGCCCTGCCTTCCCCCCTCCAAAAAAAACCAAACCAAAACAAAACATCCTGTCTGTCTCTTCTCTTTACAATGACATAGTCTATTAAATGCCAATGTTTGCTGTGAGGGTGCATGCATGAAGTTTTGTTATGTTTAGGTAAACAGAAGGCAGTGTTGGTGATGAGAAGGTCATGAGACTCACAAGTCTTCAGTATTAAGTGACTATTGTTATTGATGTTTCTAACTCTATTCCTCCCAAAGAACTCCCTGTCATGTCTGGTAGTCTATGCCTACTACAGCATTAAAGTTACCCAGATCCATGAACTTGTCGTCTTTTGGCACATGGAAGAAGAGGGTCTCCAAGTCTTTGTGAATTTTTTCTTTGACCTCAACAGGGTTTGTCATGGTGGGAGCATACATGTAGCATGGCACTTTCCTGAAAATGGCAATCTCATTTTCATGAGTTTGTCATTCGCTCCTTTTGGTAGGCATACAAGCTTGTTGACTAGATTAGTTTTGATTGTGAAAACTATGCCAGCTTCATGGTGCTCCTCTTCACTGTGGCCACTCCAGAAAACTGCGTATACAGCTCCGACTTTGGTAAGTTGACCTTCATTTGCCAGCTTTATTTCACTTAGGGCTACGATTTGGATGTGATACCTGCTGAGTTCTCTTGCAACAAGAGCTGTTTGTCTTTCAGGTCCACTGGATTTCATATTGTCCATAAGTGTGCACACGTTCTTTGTACAGATGGTGAATGGAATCATCTTTGCAGAAGTTTTTGAACATTTCTTTTGTGTGTGTGTTTTGACTGGAGGGTGAGATTCCTGCCTGCTGTGGTAAGCAGGCCAGGGCTGCGTGAAGCAGACAATTTTTAGGGCACCTTTTCTAGCCCCTTCCTCACACGAGGAGGTGAGCAGTTTGGTCCTTTAAAGAGGCTACTCAAGCACCTGGGGGCTGCTGAATCCTTCTGCTGCCTCCAGTGAGAAAACAACCCTATGGCCTGGACTGCCTGTGTGCAGGGTTTTGACTATAGTTCCCAGTGTATCTGTACCTGCTGCTTTGTTGCTTGCCAATCACAACAGGACTTTGAGATAGGCAGAAATGGCAAAAAGGTATAGGTGATATCTTTTGATTTGCACATAAATTGGATTTATATGGCAGAGTTGCAAGAAGTATTTAGCCTCACTCTCTCTTTCAGAGTCATCAAAGCCCAGTTGCAAGACAAAGTCAAGATGACTGGTGATAGCTTAAGGATGCAGTAGATAACCTTGGTATCTTTGATGTCTAACCAAGCCCTAAGTGCCCCACACTTAGCCTCACTCTCTCTTTCAGAGTCATCAAAGTCCAGTTCCAAGACAAAGTCAAGATGACTGGTGATAGCTTAAGGATGCAGTAGATAACCTTGGTATCTTTGATGTCTAACCAAGCCCTAAGTGCCCCACACTTAAGCCGCCTTTGTGGCTGTTGGAACAAATTGTTTTCATTCATCCATTCTGCTAGGGGAAGTCTTCACACAGTGGGAGTAGACACCCTCCTAACTCACTGAAGGGTTTGAGACCCCCTCAGTGGCCCTCAACCTAGTTTAGCCTGTCTCCTGAAATGCTTTATAGGGTGTGGCCTTTGCCCATTCTACAACTTCTTGGAGCCATAGGTGAGAATTAGGTGAATCAGGGGGACACCAAAGGTGGAAAGAAGCCCTGAAAAGGACTCAGCAGCCTTCACACCAGGGGTAGTAGTCTTCCCTGAACATACCCCATACCCTATTGCATACTGGGCAATTGTATACTCAGCACCAATTCATCATTGTGAATATCCAGCTGACCTTCCGGATCAATTTGTTATGGCTTACCTTAATGATATTTAGAAGGACATGTCTGTGTAATGAGAGAAGTATTAACCTAGTTGTAGGACCAAGGTTTGTAATAGGAGAAATGTACCTTCCATCAGTCTTAAGTCACTTTATTTGGATTTATTTTAGGGTCCAAAGGCCTACAAATGGATCTAGAATATACCCTACTTGTAAGGGATTGGGCGGCACTTCTTAAGGAGAAAGCCTATGAATTTTCTTGGAACTGCAAATTTCTAGTGACAGTTAATTCCAGGATACCTGAAAATTCATGAAGCCCTTGCCTTTTCATTACTTGCCCTTGTGCAGTCTATATTGCAGCCAAGCTATCCTACTTGCATTTACAATCAATCAATCAATCAATCAATCAATCAGGGAACAAACATTTATTAGGCAATCACTATGTGCTAGGCACTGTGCTAAGTATTAGAAATTCAAAGGAAAAGCAAAACAATGCAATCCCCACCTTCAAGAAGTTTATATTCTAATGGTGGAGACAACTTATAAATGAATCAATACACAAAAGTTAAATGTAGAGGCGTTGGGAGGTAGCCTTAGAGGAAAAAAAACCACTTTTACTTAGAGTTAAAAAAAAAAACAACAAAACGCTGTAGCTGAGGGGCCTGGGAAAGGCCTCCCAAAGGAGTTGGTGCTTAAACTGAGGCTTAAAGGGAGCCAGGGATTCTGCTAAACAGAAATCAGGAAAAGAGGGTACTCTAGGCCTGAAGAATAGACAACATAAAGGTACTGAGAAGGGGGATGAAGTATTGTGATAAATACTGAATTAGGGCAGTATAGCTAGACTATAGAGTGTGATGACAGGAGTAATATTTGATATCAGAAAGACAGAAAGGAGTCAGGTTGTGAAGAGCTTCAAATTACAAAAAAAAGAGTTTATATTTTATCCCAAAAGTAAGAGGGAGCCATTGGAGTTTATTGAGGAGATGGGCAACAGGTTTGTGGTGCATATGGTGCTAGTGTACAATTGTCAAACAGCTTCATCTTTTATGAGGTTCATCATGTTGTGCGTGGAAGAGTAGGAAAGTTAGGCCACGCAAGGTCTGAGAAGCTTTTTTTTTTTCTTTTAAGAAATGAGTATTTATTAAGAGTCTACTATGCGCTTTACAAATATCATCTGTAATCCTCACACAACCTTTGTATGTAGGTTCTATTATAATCCCCATTTTATAGTTTATGGCTGGATTTGAACTAAGATCTTCTTGATTTCAGGTCCAGAGCTCTATCCACTGCATCACTAACACCCTTGTAAAAGTTGGGAGTCACCAGTTACAATTCTGCTGCTAATATCCATCTTAGGGACTCCCAGCCCTTATCATCCACCACACTGCTATGCCTATCAGATTTCCAACACCTTTATCTGACTTCCACTGCACTTTATGGACCTCTGGGACTTACTACCCACTCTTTGAGAAACTTTTAATAGCTTGGTTGTGGTAGTCTTGTATGCCTTTCCACTTCCCTTCTATTTGCTTTATGGCTATCTGGAGTCAAGAAGCCTTGAGTTCAAATCCAGCTTCAGACACTAACTAGCTGTGTGGCCTTGGGTAAGTCACTAAATCACTGTCAGCCTCAGTTTCCTCATCTGTAAAATGGGAATAAATAAAAGTACCTGCATTCCAGGATTGTTGTGAGATTAAAATGAAATATTTGTTAAATGTTTTGCAAACGTTAAAGCATTATATAAATGCAACCATTGTTATTGTTATTAATATTATTATTATTATTTCCTTTGCCTTTTTGAATCTCTAGGTTCCTTTAAGACAGTTCAAGCTCCATCTTTAGCATTGCCTTTGCTGATTTCTCTTCCTATTCTTCGCTTTCTCATCTACTAATGTCTTCATTCTCTTAACTACCTTCCATGTGCTTTAAAAAGCTATTTTGGATATACCTGTGTAGACATGCTTCCCCTTGAGGAGAGGGACTGTTTAACTCTTGTCTTTGTATCCCTGGGCATTAGGTGTTTAATAAATGCTTATTTGTTGGTTGATTGGTCCTGACTGGTGACCTTTAGAGAAAGGCAGTTAGAAACTTGTATATGTCTGTGTTTTCCTGAATATCTTATTCCGATCTGCAGTGGGGTCATTTGTTCCTTCAGAGCTAGGACATGCATAGAGAACATTAAAGAATGATATGAAAGATAGTGTGTGTTATAGATTCCAAAGTGCTTAAGTACCTAATCCTCTGTGGTTGAACTAAAATTCTGTCACCCAGAAAGAGTGCCAAGCAATGGGGATCATGCATGACAAACCCACCTAATCTATCCTATGGTATACACTGTTGATGAGTGATTTATTTACCCTTTTAAAGCAAAACTTTGTCACCTTCCTGCTCATAAAACTTCAATTGCTCCCCATCATCTACTGAATGAAGCCCAAATTCCTTTGCCTAATTCAATTCATGCCTCCCACTCCCATGCTACAATGTCTCAAACCTATTTTCTGGCTTTATCTTCACTCATCTCTTCAATACAGCTTGTTCTCTAGACAAATTGTACCCCCCATGATTCCCCATGTGCTTTTATGCCTCCCTGTTTTTTTTCATGATGTTGCCTGTGCCTAGAATATACCTTCCCTTCCAGATTTGCTTGTTTGGTTCCTTCCCATAATTTAAAGCCCAGTGGCAATGCCTATTACTCCATAAAGCTCACTGTCACTTCTTTACCATAACTGTACTCAAGAGATTATATATTTAGGGCTAGAAGAGATCTTATGGGCTATTGAGTATAACCTCCCTCCCCATTTTACAGATGGGGAAACTGAGGCTGAGAGAAGGTAAGTCACATAGCTACTAAGTGTCTGATGCAAGATTTGAACTCAGGTATTCCTGACTGCAAGCCCAGCACCCTATCCCCTGTGTCATTTAGCTACCAATAGCACTCTGAACCTTTCTTAATATATTTTTATATTCTACTTTGAATATAGATATTTATGTTTATTTCTTACCTCAACTCAGTAAGTTCTGTGAGGGTAGAGATAAATTCTGTGGGAGCCATCTATGAGGACCTGTGATTTCATTGGTATAGAGAATTCCTGGATGAGGGAGAACTTTTTCTTCAACTTAGAGTCTTAGAGTTTTCTAGAGCACAGAGAATTTAAATGACTTGACCAGAGATCACACACAGCCAGAATGTATTGGAAAAAGACTTGAATACAGGTCTTTTAGTCACTGATCCCAGTCCTTTACCTACCACTCCACAGCACTTCTCTTGAGGCCAAGGATCATGTTTTGGAATTTTATAAGTTTTATATTTCCTACCAGGGTGTCAAGCCCAGGCAACACTTTCTTATTAGAAATGACCTCTAATCTAGGCAGAAAGGATAACTTAAAGAAAATAGGAGTTAGCTTTGGGGACTGAAGTGTAAACTGCCTTCTGATATTAGGTATTTTGCCATTATCTGTTGCAGCATGAGTATGAAATCAGGTGACTGAGTAGAATATCTAGCAAGATGGGGCCTATGAATGTGTGAAATTTGGAGAAAGTATATTTCATACACTGATTAGGGATTCATTGGAAGCTACTAGTGAACGTGTTAAGGATATAATACCTTTTACCTTAAGATATGATTCTAGCCTAGGCTGTTGCAAACTGTGGTGAGCTGTCAAAATAGCAGTGAAAAGAAAAATCATTTTATTGGGTTCTATCTAAAATGGAAGCCCATTTTATTTGTCGTTATTTACATATCTGTTGGTGGACTTTAAGTAGTTTTTCCTCCTAAAACAATACAGTAATAATAAACCAACATCACAGTTTATCATTCTCTCTGACTTGTTAAAGATTTCACACAAGATATACATATATTGACAATGTAAGCCCTATAGCAATGTGAGAAATCATATACAAAACTTTCATCTCAAGATATCTGCCATTTTGGAGGACCTTATTACCATGTTCTTATAGAACTTAAAGGAATAGGGATAGAAATTAGACCCATGATTTAATTGATATACAGAACTCCCAGGAGAATGTAAGTCAGCACCTCGAGGTTGTGTGACTTGCCTAGAATTATGTAGCCTATGTGACAGGTAGAGCTCCAAACCAGGCCTTCCTGGTATTGAGGCCATGACATAATCCACTATGCCACACTTTCCCCCCACCCAGAAATGACTGTTTCACAAATTATAAATTCTGTTTAATCATCAATAGAAAAGGATAGACAATTGTTTACTCAAAGGAATCTGTGATCTTACCCATGTGAATGTTCCCTCCAATGATGCTGATTATAAATGAAGCATGCCTGACTGTCCTCTCTAACTTTTGTCCATAATATCACATACATTTGCCACAGGATATCCACCTAACCTGCTTGAGGACATTCCTGAGTTCCCTTGATATCAAGAAGGTACCAGTGGAGTACGTGGGTCACTCAACAGTTATTCCTCAGTATCCTCACAGCCAGCCCATCTGTTATTGTTTCTCTGCTATGCATTTATTTGATAGTAGTCCTTTACTCTAGTTCTTCTTTGGAGTTACCTATTTGTTACAAAATGTAGCCTGCTCATATTCTCTAAGAGATAATCTTATTTTAATTCTTCAGAGACTGTCTTGTTCTAGGATTCCCAGCCATCCAAAAACACTGGTAGAATGTTGGTATTAGAAGAAGGGGCCTTTATTTCAGGGACAAGTTTGAAGCTATTAAAAGAATTATGCTACTTCTCATGCCGTATCCAGTCTGCTTACCTACTCCAGTTTAATTCTAGGTCCAACTCGTCCATTTGCGGTGTTTGTTTAACATGTACAGGTAGATGAGTTCTAAAGATTGCCCCTACGACTAGTGAACAGTAGGCATTATTTGTCCTCTTGGTTTTGCCATGTGGATGGTGAGATCAAACTCTTGAGTGCCAATGGATCTTATCTAGGAAGTTCTGCAGTGTTTGGGGCTCAGATCATGGGATTTAAAGACCTTAGCACCTATATTACATATATAGAATCTTTAAGAATCTTTACTTTAACATATCCAACAAGTGGTCAGCTGGACATTGCTTGAAAACTTCGAAGGAAAGAGAGCCCAACCCCCATGGAGGCAGCCAATTCCACTTTTGGATAGCACTGTTAGGAATGTATCCTTTGGGACCAAATAGAATAAATCTAATCATTCTTTCACATAGCAGTCCTTCAGATATTTGAAGATGTATAATGTCCCTCAATTATTTCTTTTTCCAGATTCAACATCCCCAGCTCATTCAACTTGTCCTTATAAGACATGGGTTCAAGGCCCTTCACCATCATGGTTATCATCCTCTGGGATTCTCTCCAGTTTGTCAATGTTACTCTAAAACTATGGTTCCTGGAATTGAACACAGTACTGTACATGAGTGATGACAAAGGCAAGTTATAGTGACACTACTACCTTTTCATACCTATGTTTTTTTAATATGGGGTCATCTTTATCTTAACCAGTCTCACCACTTACAGAATCTATCCTCTCTTAATCAATTATGCTAACTAAACAAAATGGCCTGCACCCCAAACTTGCCACTGAATTTAGTTGGTAGTATGATTTTTAATTTCCCTTACTCTCATTGCATTCTCTTATTGCTGTTATTTGTCTTTTTCCCTCTTTAAAGGTCACAATAATTTACCACTTTTCCAAGTACAATTCATTGGCTTTTAGGTATGACTTGCATATTTCCTAGTCCTAGAATTTTCAACATTCATGACAATCATACTTTAGCTGCTTTTCTTACCTCCTTGGGTTTCCAAATTTACTCTACCTTCCATACTGTTCTCAGAAGGTATTCTGGGACAGGAATAGCTCAAGGCAGTCCAGTGAGTTAGGCTTGTAATTAGAATACAATGAAATATAAAATGCAAAAATGCATTAAATGCAATAAAATGGATTCATTTGTGCAAAATGCTAAGGTGATATTTTCTATAATTACTAAAAAGAGATGCTCCTCCCTTTTATCTCTGCATTCACTACAGCAACAATGTCAGAATAGAAAAATGTTCTACACAGCAATGAGAATTCTGCTAAAACTCCAATAACCTCAGCTCCCCATGGATTAGGGTCTTTGCATCCTAAGTGACCAACAAGCCATACCAGTGATTCAACCTCTACTGCTCTGGATCAAATAAAGGACAGAATCTTTGTCTCCTAAAAGGGAAACATGCCTAGTCTCTGTAAGACATATGCTGCTCCTGGCACATCACTCCCATTGGTGACAAGGTACAGAAAAATCTTCCTGGGGATCTTTCATCATAAAACAATTCTGACCTTAGGAAGAAGCTTAGCATAAAGTATGTATAGCATGGGATGAGGAGCTTATTACTAATAACAAAAAGATAAAAGCTAACAGTATGTTTCTCTAAAAAAATATTATATATAGCTTAGGTCTAACATCAGGGGCAGCTCACTGTAGGTCTCCCAATGCAAAATAGCAGTGAGGAACAAGAGCAACACCAGGAATCAGGGCCACTGATGAAGACACCTTTGTCGCTGTATCAGGTTAGGGTCATCTATAGCAAAGTATCTAAAAAAATCATAAGCATCTTTCATGCAAAACATCCTGGCATGAAAGTTAGTACCAAGAATTACCCTTTTCCTCCACTTGTTCAGTGTCTAAAACCTCCCCCTCTTTGGAAGACCCATCAAGGAAAATACTAAATTTTTGCCCTTGTGGAAGACTATATGGAGGGGCTACTCCCTTTTTCAATAGGGTCTAGGTGAAGACTCCCCTTCACCCTCATCCAAGGACTCAAAATTGCTAGGAAGATAAGAAAGTAAGATCACCTTACTTCTAGAAGAATATAAATGTACCGTAATTATTGAGATGATTTCAACTCTCCTATATCCTTTAAAAGCAGTGCTTAAAAGTACTTCCAAACAATTCAAACCCATGCTCCTTTTAGGAAGGAGTGCTCTTACCTATCCCATAGGGAGAAAAAAAAGACATGCAAATAATGGGGGACTTGAATCATTCCCAATATCGATAGAACCTTCTGAAGGAGTAAAAACTGCAAGTTACAGGCAACTCTATACAGAGGAAGGATAATGAGAGACTAGAGAGGGCCATTTGGGATCACGTTGAAAAGTAGTCTGACCTTATCAAGAAAGTCTTCCTGAGAATAGTTTCCAAAGAAACTATTGAAGTGGAAAGTGCTCTCCATTCCTAGGGCAATGCCAATTCATCACAAATATAGATTCTGGGATAGAAGGGATAGCCAACTCCAATCAAGGGTTTGAAGACAGACCTGCTATTTCCAAAGTCTATTACATGTGGTGGCAAAGAATTGGAAATTGAAGATATGCCCATCAATTAGGGAACAGTTTAATAAGTTGTAGCATATAATCGTGATGGAATACTACTGTACTGTAAGAAATGACAAGCAGGCTGATTTTAGAAAAACGTGGAAAGACTTGCATGAAGCAATGCAGAGTGAAATAAGGAGAACCAAGAGTTGTATACAGTAACTACAATATTGTTTAAAAATAACTGTGAATCACTAAGCTATTCTGAGTAATATGAACTTTCAAACCAACTATGAAAGACTTATGAAGGAAAATGCCATTCACCTCCAGAGAAAAACTGATATATGGAAGTATGTATTGTCTGTGTCCACATATATATCTTTATCAAATGTTGACCTTCTCTAATGCAGGGTTGGGAGGGAGAGAGGGGGACAGCTCAGAACTCAAAATGTTAACAAAAGATAAATGGAATAAATATAAGTTAAGTTTAAAAAAAGTCCATTACAAAATTCAACAATATTAGTTACCTGGGGATGATAAGAGGAGGTAGAAAACTCAGTGAATGTGTTAGCAGTAAGTTCATTCTCAGAACTGCTTCAAAGTAAAATGGTTTCCCTTCTCAGAGGCAATGCTTCAGGGGGTGGATATTGGGATAGATATGTAGTGGGGTAAAGTAGAAAAAACATATTCTGTAAAGCTTTTTTGGTGGCCAACTATTGGTTGTAGTTATGTCAACCTCTTGGCCTGAGATGAAGGGAGCTAGCATAACCAATTTTTCTAGTCAGAAAGGCAATAGTATTCTAATTGGTCTTCTTACCTCAAGTTCTTATTCCAGGCCATTCTCTACACTGATGCCAAAGTAACTTTCCTTAATGACAGATGTGAACTACACAATCACTACAACAGATCCTCACTACCTTTAGGATGAAATATAAAATTCTCTCTCTCTTTTTAAAAAAAGCATTTTAGAGTCACTTACAACCTTGTCTCTATCTTTCTGGCATCTTTGGACATTACTTGCCCTTCCATATTTTGTGATCCAGTCAAACTGACCTCTGGGTTCCTCACAAGCAATATATTCTTTTTGCCTTTACACTGGCCATTTGTTCTGCATGGAATGCAATCCCTCAACACTTCCACCTTATAGAATCCCTCACTTCTTTAAGATACAGCTCAAGTGCATCTTCCTGATTCCCTTATCCCCAAATGCTAATATTCTTCCTCTCAAACTGCATTTGTTTTTATTCTGCATATACTTATGCATGTACTTGTTTCCCCCACTAGAATATGATCTCCTTGTGAATAGAGATTGTTTCTTTTGTTGTATTTGTGTCCCCAGTGCCTAGCTCATTGCTCAATGCTTAGAAGACTCCTAATAAATACTTGATGGTTATTTGAAATGGGAGAACCTTTGTTGTCCAGTTTTATTTTCTCTAAGCCTCAGACCATTCAGCTAGAGGCTGGGTCACCACCTAGGACTCAGTATCAATGAAGATCTTATCTATACCTCCCTGAAGGTTAGTCACATGCCAGCCACATAGCTCATAGCTTAAGCTATTAGGAAGATTTGCCAGGAATCTCATGCCTCAGGCTATCCCCTATTACTGGGTTAGTGGTCTTGGATGTCCAGCTACATATGCCTGTCTTTTAGCAGGCAGTGAACTACACAACAGGAACGTCTAAAGGATCTCTTTCTCAGCATGTCCAGTACAGAAAGCATGTATGTTTCCCTTTTAACCCAGTCCTCTTCCAAATTTTTCTGTTGTTTTCAAGGGCACCACCATCCTTTCAGGCATTCCAGTTCACAACTTTGGTGTTGTTCCTGACTCCTTACTCTCACTCACCTCACAATCTAATCAGTTGTCAAATATTGTTGTTTCTATATCAACAATATCTTCCCCACAGTTCCATTGTCTACATTCACATGACCACCAGTCTAGTTCAAATCCTTATCACCTCTCACCTGAACAACTGCAATAGATTCCCATTTTGACGCCCATCCTCAAGCTTTCCCTAGCCCTAATCCATCCCTCAAACAGATCTAATCACGTACCCCTCTGCTCAATAAACTACAGCGGCTTCCTATTATCTCCAGGATCAAGGACAAACTGCTTTATTTGTCATTCAAATCTCTTAATAACTTGGACCTTTCTATCTTTCCTGTCATCTTATATTTTACTCCTTTCCTCATAGAGTTTGATCTGGCTGTACTGGTGTACTCGCCATATTGTACAGCATGGCACTCCATTTTCTGTCTTCATGCACCACTCTCCCATGCCTTGTATTCATTAAAAAAGTTTTATACACACACACACATTTCTACATGTATGTTTTGTTTCCCAACAGAAGAGTTCTTTCCCAATATAAGCTTCTTTAGTGCAGGGGCTATTTTACTTTTGCCTTTGAATCTCCAGTGCTTTGCAGTGTCTGGTCCATGGTAAGCACTTAATAAATACTGCTAATTGATATCATTTGGACTTTTTGCTATATCTCATCCATGACAGTGCTGAATGCCTTTGATGAATTTCCTTTTTCTTTTTTGTGACTCATTTGATAGTAATTATAAGAGGGTCATTGAACAAGATTATCTTTGTTGCTACATAATCTAGTCTGTAAACTCCTCAAAGGAAAGGGACTGTTTCACTTCATCTTTGTAGTCCCAGTGCCTAGAACAATGCCTGCCACAGAGAAGACATTTAATAATGCTTGTTTAACATATACATTGGAAACACCTTGTTAAGGAGAGAGCCTTTGAGGTGACAGTTTGCTCTACTAAATCAAATGCCTTTTTTAAAAAAATCAATAAATAAACATTAAAAATTTTTTTTTAGGGAATTGGATTATTGCTACTTCATAGTATTGCTTGGGAAAGCATGTCATTTTCCTCCTAATATTCTCAATGAAGATGTACATGTAAATTATTTTAATAAAGATGTTATATAGAAATGAAAATGGACATAGATGTGAGATATTCCCTCAGTTACTTTTTTTTGTCAGTATTAATAAGCCCTGAGTTTTTTTTCCATATCTAATCCCTTCCCTTCCTTCAGAACCATGAATTGATCACTTAATGTCCTGACAATTGTCACTTCCAGCATAGATCTCTTCTACATAAACTTGATTTAATTTAGCTGTTTCCTATTTTTGTTCCCTTTAGTGCCATTTCTGTCTTTTCTAGAAGTACATTTGGGATTGTAATGTTAGAATCCAAGTGCAGTAGTTGCACTTTCCTTGATTGATGTTTAGAGAAATCTAAGTACCTTACAATTGTATGGGGCTTTTCAAAGCACTTGTTAGTAATTTGCTTAGATTCTCGCTGCTCACTTATAAGACCTGTTTTAACCATACCATTTTTATGAGCTTGAATACATGATGAGCTCTAAAACAGTAAAGCAGTCCCTTTCCTAGTTTATTTTGCAATTGTATTGTAAACTCCTTAAAGATCAGGACTTCTTGGACTTCTAACAGTATCAAGCACATAATAGTTACAGAGCAAGTACTAGATTAATTGAATCAGTTTTCACTTTAATTGTGTTGGATTGAGGCTTAGGGCTATCAGGTTCTAGGGGGAAGTATGCTGGACATACCTCACATGGGAGGCGAGCCGATTTCTTCTTCTCTCTTTCCTGGCTAGCTCACCCTAAGTTGTCTTCAGATTAGAATATCTCCTTTCTAGAGAAGGATGACTAACATAGGACTACAACTCAAACTATCTCAGTGTCTAAAGGAAAATCCTATTTTTGGGGACTATATGTACTCTGTCTACTAACCATTGTAGCTCTTGAACTCCCAATGTATTCTTCCAAATCTAACTCTATAAACTCAAACATAAAACATTTGCTAAACAATAAAACAAAAGCAATAATAATGCTCCAGCTATTCAATATAAAGCAAATGTAGGAGTAATTAATACTTCACTATTCACATATAAGCCTGTGTAATGTTCTTCCATTTTAATGCACAATATCAGTGGGGTAGAGTAGGCACGTAAGTGAGGACAATCTATGTGATCAGGGCAACGCACAACTCTGGACTAAAGGAGTCATTGTTCCCTTCATGAACAATTTGTGCCCCACAAAAGCAAATTCTCTTCTAACTGTTCTCCTCATTCTCACCAATTTCCTGTAGGGTAAATTTGCTCTTCTACTGAACTAATGAAGCAGTGATACTTCTTTTAATTCACAACCATCCTTAAAAGGGCACCAAGGTAGCACTATACTATTTTAATGAAAAGGAATTTCCTTAAGCACCAGAGAACTGCAAAACTCCTCACATTAGCTTTCTCGGCAATGCAGATAAGTCCAACCAGCTCATCACTCAACTGGGTTCTATGTTGCTCGATTGGCTCTCAGGCAAATGTTACAGCAAAGCAGAGCTTCTAGTAAAACTCCTGGTTTCTATGGGCAATGCAGACAAGCTTATTTGGCTCTTCACTCAGTTGGATTGTCTTTCTTCCAATCAGCTTCAAAGTATACTTACCACAAAGCAGCTGAAAAAACCGTTTTCCTTTTCGATTTTCCCCTCTCAAACCAGAGGTAACAATAGCAGGGGTAATTAGACACTTCTTGGAGATTTTAACTCTTTCAAACTGTCAATGGTATTTAAGGGAAATAGCTGAAACTTTAGCAGAGTTTAACTCTCTTCCAATTAGTGGGCTCTTATTCTTTTATACAACCAATCCATGAAGTGATGCTTTTCTTTAGTCAGCAGAATCCAAAGTACAGCAGCCTTTCTGTCAGTTTACTGTTCCTGATGGAATCTTCTAATTTAGTTCCTGTTCTTGTTATTTTCCTTCCTGACCCTTCTTCAGCACCCTCAAGATTTCAAATTAGAGTCTCCTGGTGCTCAGTCAATCATTTTCCCCATGAATTAACACTTACAAAATCTGCCTTCCTGTTAATTTTTTTCCAGAACAGATCCATGCAATTTATTTTTTTCCCAATTAATAATCATATATTTTTTCTCCCTCTAGACTGCTCCCCCTGAAAAGGGTGGGGAGAACAAAAATGAAGTGCTACAAATATGCATTGTTAAGCAAAACAAATATTCATATTGGCCATGTCCAAAAAAACTTTTCCTGAATATTTATTTCTTTACCTCCCTGTTGGAAGGAGGATAGCATTCATTACAGATCCTCTAGAATAATGGTTGATTGTTATGTTGGTTATAGTTCTTAAGTCTTGCAAAGTGGTTTGCCTTTACAATGTTTTTCTTATTGCATAAATTGTTCTGGTTTTGTTCACTTCACTTCGCATCAGTTCATACAAGTCTTCTCAGATTTTTCTGAAACTGCACCTTTGACTATTTCTTATGGCACAGTCATGTTCCAAAACACTTATATACCATAATTTGTTTAGCCATTCTCCAATTTATGGGTACCTTCTTATTCTCCAGTGCTTTGTCACTACAAAAAGAGCTGTTATAAATATTTTTGTATAATATATAGGTATTTTCCATCTTTATTTTTTTGGGAATATAGGTTTTCTCTTAGCTATTAAACCAATAGCATTTATTTAATATTTCATAGTCTCCATGCAGTTATTTGATTTGTTACTTTATTAGATATTATTTCACACCTATCAGTTTGGCTAAAACAATTGAAGAGGAAAGTGACAAATGTTGGAGGAGATGTGGAAAAATTGGGATACTAATTCACTGTTGGTAGAGCTGTGAACTGATCTAAGCATTTTGGAGAGCAATCTAGAATTATGCCCAAAGAGTTAATAAACTGCCTATACCTTTTGACTCAGCAATACCACTACTAGGTCTATTTCCAAAGATGAATAGGAGAACGAAAAGAATCTATATGTTCCAAAATATTTATAGCAGCTCTTTTTGTGGTGTCAGAAAACTGGAAATTGTGGGGATGCCCATCATTAAGAAATTATGATCTTGATTTTAGAAAAACATGGAAAGACTTACACTAAATAATGAAAAGCAAAATGAGCAGAACCAAGAGAATGTTGTATACAGAAACAGCAATACTGTTTTAATAACAACTTTGAATGACTAAGTCATTTCGACTATTATACTACAAAGGACATATGAAGGAAGATCCTATCTGTATCCAGAGAAAGAACTAATAAATAGAAGTTTGTATGGAATGATTTAATACACATGGACACATACACATATGTATACATGCGTATTTGTGTCTAGCGGTAGCCATCTCTAGGGTGGGGGAGGGAAGAAAAAAAGGAAAATAATTTATATGATAATTATATATTTAAAAGGAATAGCAAGTTGTACATGCTAGACTTGCAGTTTCATGTGCAATCATCTTTTAAAAATTCTACTTTTAAGGAAATGCTTGTTTTATTTCATAAATTAAAAATAAAATAAATAAAAAATTTAAAAAGATAGTTAAATTATAACCTTTTGCATTGCTATGGATTTCAATATGGAGATTTTGTGGTGATCCAGAGCTCAATGCAACTACTATGACATCATCACAAATAGACAAATATGACACAAATATAACACCAAATAGAATCATTTAGAAAAATTTTCCATCAGTAAATGAATTTTTTTGGACTGTATATGTTTGTACATATCTTCTTGTTTTATGCCTTTTCTAATTTCTTTTAAAACATTTTAATTGATATCTTGCTTCTTATATCATCATATCCCTAAAATTAATTTTGGTAGTATTGTCATATTTATTATATTGGCATGGCCTAGCCATGAGCACTGAATATTCTTCCATTCTTCCATTAAATTATTCTTTATTTTTTTAAGGAGTACTTTGTAATTGAATCTATACAAGTCTTTTCTGTCTTTAGTACATTGATCCTCAAATATTTTAAGCATTTTGTAGTTACTTGGAATGGGATTTCTCTTGCAATCATTGCTTCTTGTGCTTTATTATCATGTAGAAATACTGTTGATTTTTGAGGATTTATTTTGTAGCCTGCAACTATTTGAAGCTGTTGTCTCAATTAATATTTTTGCTGATTCCTTAGAATTTTCCAAGTAAACTATTATATCATTAGCAAATAGAGATCATCTTATCTCCTCTTTACATATCCTTATGACTTTGATTTCTTTCTCTTGTCTTGTTGCTGTTGCTAGTGTTTCCAGAACTACGTCAAATAGTAGTGGGAAGAGCAACCATCCTTGTTTCACTCCTGTATTTATTAGAAAATGTTCTATTGTATTCCCATTGTGTATGATGCTTGCTTTTGGTTTTAGATGCTTTTTATATTAAAAAGATCCCTCTATGCCTATACTTTATAGGTTTAAATTTTTTTTTAACATAAAAGAGTGTTGTACTTTGTCAAAGGCTTTTTTCTTTTTGCAACTGTTGAGATGATCATATGGTTTTGGGTGTTTTGGTTTTTTAATATGATTAATTACATTGATTGTTTTCCTAATGAAGCATCCTCATATCCCTAGTATAAATCCTACTTGGTCGTGATGAATTATTTCTTGAAAAAATTAGCATAGTCTGTTTGATAGGAGTTGTTTAAAATTTTTGAGTCAATGTTTGTTGATGATATTGGCCTATAGTTTTCTTTATGTGTTTTATCTTTCCCTGGCTTACGTATTGGGACTATATTTGTCTCATCAACAGATTCTGATCAGGTGCTTTCTTTCTCAATTTTTGAGAATAATTTATGAAAGTATGTGTGCTAACTGTTCTTTAAAAGTTTGATAAAATTCTCCTGTGCATCTATCAGGGGTAGGAATATTTTTTTTGTGGTTCCTTTACAGTTAGACTTATTTCTATTTTTGAGAATAGAGTACTTAAGATCTGTATCTGATCTTATAGTTTGGGTAATTTATATCTTTGAAGGTATTTCTCTATTTCTTTTGTGTTCTTGATTTTTTTTAGCATATAATTGTGAATAATATGTTCTGACTATTTAAAAAAAATTCTTCTGGCTTTGCTGTGCTTTCACCTTGCTCATTTGCTATTTTATTGATTTGATTTTCTGCTCTCTTTTTATTAATCAGATTAGTTAAGGGTCTATCAATTTTATTAATATTTTCAAAGAACCAGCTTTTAGTTTTATTTATCATTTCTATATTTTCCCCCAATTTATCTATTTCCCTTTAATTTTTATTATCTTCTCTTTCATATTTATTTTGTTTATTTGTTGGCTTTTGGATTTCAAAAATGTATATTCAGTTCTTTAATCATTCCTTTTTTATTTTTTTAATTTATGTTTGTTAAGGACATGATTTTCCCCCTGGGACTGCTTTAGCTGCATCCTAGAAATTTTGGTATGTCGTTTCATCATTATCATTTTCTTTTACATAAGTATTAATTGTTTCTCTGATTTGTTCTTAGACCCACTCATTATTTAGGATTTCATTATTAAGTCTCCATTTGGGTCTGTATCTTCTGTTTTTGGTGCCTGAGGCAATTACTATTTTCATCTTATTATGATCTGTAAAGGATATATTAACTATTTCTGCCTTTTTACATTTGTATGTGTAATGGTAATGAGTGGACTTTTTTTTTTTTTTTTTTTTTTTTTTTTTTTACTATTTTCTCTTTTGGAATGCTGAGATAATTAAATACCTTTGATGAGATTTGCCTGTAATGGCAAGCAAAGTGGATTTTTTGCTGTTTTTCATTTGAGTGCTTCTCAGCACTGAGGTAATCAGGTGCCTTGATGAGTCTTGCTTTTGTTTCTTTGATTGAATCAAGAGTCTTTGATGACCTGCTTAAGAAACAAGAAAGGCTACTTTACATGGGTTTGAATCCCATGGTTGTGATGCCTTCTGACCCTGAGATGTGTATATAAGATCTGAAGTTGGTGCTTTGTTTTGGGACTCTCACTCACTGGAAGTGTCCTGTGATTTGACCAGGTGAGACTCTGGGTAGCTGTCAAAGCCCTCCTGGCTTGGAAAACCCAGATGTTGGTACTTTTCTCTTTGGTAACTGTGTATGTATTGCTATAGACAGACAGAAGCCTGTCTGCTCATTTGTGTTACTCTGTTTATGTAGTTTCTGTTTGTATTTGGTCTGAATTTCAGGGTGCTAACTCTTTCCCCTGAACCAAGTGAATGGTATATGTATGTTTAATTAAAGTGAGATTGTAAACCCCTTAAAGTTGCTTTCCTTAGGAAAGCAGATCAAAGAATTTGTGCTAGCAGCCCTCCTGTGTGCTGGTGTTATTGGTCTTACACCCCCACAGCAACTGCTAGCAGCTTTGTTGTTACAGTATACAATATGTCAATGCCTTAGTGCATGGTCAACTTTTCTAAAAGTTATGTGTAGTGCAAAGAAGTATGTATATTCTTTTGCTGTCCCATTCAGAAGATACCATAATTTTCTTTAAACTCTAGTTTGTCCAGAAATTGGTTTGGTTTCATATTTTCTCTTTTGTTTGTCTTTGGAGGGACAGTTAAGTCTCCTGATTTTATTACTGTCTTTGTCTTTCTGTAGCTCAAAAAATGTTTCTTTTATGAATTTGGGTGCTAAGGCATTTGGAGCATATGAGTTTGTTACTGATATTTATTTGTTGTCTATAGTTCCTTCCAGCAAAATATAGTTTCTTTATTTATCCCTTTCTTGTTTTTGCTTTGTAAGATAGCATGATTGCTATCTTTTTTGGATTCATTTGGTCATAGGAAATTTCCTTCCCAGTGTTCAGTTTTATTTTGTATATGTTTTTGTTTTTTTAAATGTTTCTTCTAAGCAACAGATTGTAGAGTTTTGTTTTGTTATACAAACTGACACTTTTTTGTTTTATTGGAATGCTTAATCAATTCATATTTAAAGTCATTAGAGTTAGGTTTATATTTTTCTCTGTTTCTAATTTTTTTCAAGTTATGATTTCCCCCTTTCTTCTACTGTAATCACAACTTAGATGTTCTTTCTGTTACTTTACCTTAATCTTTTTTTTTTAAGGTGACCCTGTTCCCATTGGCTTTTTTCCCCTTCACCCTTGATCCCTTTCTGTCATCCCATTTGGGATTTTGCTTATTAGCTCCTTTATCTTTAGCACTTTTATTTGGTTACATAATCCTTTCCTCCTTTTTTCCCTCTCAGTTAATCAAGTAGATCTTTCCTGCCTTTCTCCTCCCTCAACTAGTACTTTTTTAACTATGTTTTTTTTGCATCCCTTCCCAAAAAGGATTTCTCTTGCTCTCATCATTATCCACCTTCTCTTTCTGTTTACTCTAGATCCTCATTCTTTGATTCATGATTATCTGCTCTCTCTTTTTTCTCTGTATTCCTCATACAATGAAAGTTCCCAAGGCATCCATACTAGGCTCTCCTTCTAGGATGTTTCTGTGACTCTCTTATAGAGCTTTTGCTACAGATTCCCCTTTCCCACAGTGCCTCATTCCCAAAACAATACCAATTATTGCAAATGTCACAGAGGACACTGCCTTATGGTAGGGCCCCTTCCCCAATGTCCCTGATAATGCAGCCCACCCTGGTTTGTTTACCTTTCCTCCCACCCCCATTTGCCTCAAAATCTACTTCGTGGGTTCATGCTCTCTAACTCCCCCAGGTACCAGTTTCCCTCAGGAATTCATAACTGCCCCTCTCTTGAGTTAGGATGAGCAGACTTTTCAAACACCAAGTCCCCCAGACCACAGGGATCACCTTCTTCTCATTGTTAACCCTTGATTTGACCCTGGTACATCACATTTTCCTCTCTATCCCCTTGCTCACTTCCCACCTTTCATGTATCCTCCCATGATGTAATGGAGTCTTACCCAAAGCAAGCAAACAAACAAAAAAACAAACAAATCATGAATTCACCTCTAAGCAGAGTGTCACCGGGTTCTTTTTATAATGCTCCATGACTACCTCTTCACTGTTGCCTCCAGAAGACTTCCACCTTCACCTATCTCCTTTGTGTACATTTAGAAAGAAGTCCATCACTGTTGTCTCTCCTGTCATTCCGTTTATTATTATTGTTTTTGGCTGCTGCATTTATTCACTCCTCCTGCATTTCTGTTGTCTGAAGTATTCAAGAAGAAAATGACCTTTTCAGTTTGGTTTTACTTCTAAAAATGTTTCAAATACTTTTTTATTATTGAATACATATTTCTTTTTAACATATGATGAGCTCAGATTTTCCAGATCCTTGGGCTACATCCTGAGCTCCTTTGCTCCTTGGGACACATTATTCCATTTTCTTCTACTTTTTTGGGGGGTGGCAAGCTGCAGATAATGTTGTGTTATTTGAATGTATTTTTCTTTGTTTTTGAAGGTCATTCTACTAATCATTTGCAGTGCTTGCTTCTGAATTGGATTGCTAAATTCAATCCTGATGTATCTTGGAATTTGCAGCCTTGGATTTTTTTTTTCTGGAGGTGATCTGTGAATTCTTTCAATTGGCATTTCATTTTCTATGTTCAGAGGCACTGAGCAATTCTCTTCTATTATTTTTTTTATTATGGTGATCAGGTTTTTTGTCCTGTCAGTTCTTCTGGGACACCTATGATCCTTAGGTTGTCTATACACACCCTGTCTTTGAGGTTAATATGTTTGGCTTGCATAGTGTACATATCTTCTTTTAATGTTATTATTATTATTTTTTTGCTCTCTTCTTTTAGATTGTCTTTCACTTCTATGTTTTTGCAATCCCAATCTATTCTCACTTGTTTCTTTGGTGAGACCTACCATGGTAGATTCTAGTTTTTCTATTCTGCTCATTACTTTTGCTGTGCAGGCCATATATTCTGCTCTCATAATTCTTATTTCTCTTTGGAATCACTCAGGAACAGTGTGTTGTGGTTCTATATTTTCACATTTCACAGAGTCCTTTGTCTCATCAGTGCTGGATCATTTTTCTTTGTTTTGCAGTATTTATTCATAGTTGTCTAAACTGATTTACTAGATCTAGAGGCCATATTTCCTTCTGTTGTTAATATTTTCTCTGTTGATTTATCTGCTTATGTTCAAGATCTTTTGAATCTTTTTCTTCCTGAGAACTTTGATAATTTCCATCATGTCCCTATTTTTCCCTACTCACTTTCCAACTGCTGTTTCTGATGATGGTGTTCTTGGGGGCTAGATCTCAGAGTGTCTCAGCCTTCTTCCTTGCTGGGCAATTCATGGCTGGTTACCATAGATCTCTGCCCCAAGTAACTTTTGGGTGGTCAGAACTGACCCCAGCAGGTTGCTTTACTCTTTCCCTCAGGCTTAGTGAAGCTCTGCGCAGCACCCCCTTATCCCTACCCCAACACACAGTGTCCTGTCCCAGTGTCCTGTCCTATTCCCTGTGTTCCTTAGTTCTTTGGTTGGTACTGGCAGTTCAGGGCTTTGCAATATTGGTGCCATGTGGTTGTAGCCCTTGGCAGACTTTTGTTCCTGAAGGGCTGAGGCTTTGATGGCTGTCTGGCTCTGACAAACTTTCTCTGCCTGGATCTGAGACTTCCATGGCACTGGAAAGAGGAAGGGAGGACCAAAATTTGATAACAGTTTTCTTTGGTAAGCCTATATGAGGTCCTTGGATCTCTAGTGCAGCCTCACTATGCTGCAATGGGTGCCAGTTTATAGATTTTTGTTTTGTTTTGACTTTTCCTTAAATTCTGCATGTCTTAGACCATGGGGACAGTTGAAATGTTTTGGTCTGTGGTGCATAATTTATGTTTTGGAGAGTTTCAAGAGGTCCTGGGCATCAGAGAAAATGTCTAGTCCTCTATCTTGTTTATCATGCTTACTTTCAAGTTAGTCAGCCATTGAACAAATTTTTTTCACTATGGTCACATATATCTTGAGTGATTTTAAATATCTGCTTAGTAGGTTTTCTGAGGAATATCTTCAAGGCTACGTTTAGTTTTACTGAGTCAAATCATTTCAAAAATCAATAACAAAAACTACGTTAAAATGTTATATTTTCAATGCCCGCTAGCCAATTGTGAAACCTTAAAGCTATGGCCTTATATTTTAAAATAATCTGCAAAAACTTGTCTGGTCTTTCTTATGTTTCCATTAAAGACATTCTTGACATATGTATACACAATTTTTGTAAACCTCTTAGAGAAATGGGAGTCATTTATTGCCAATATCTTTTTAGCTGCATGCATGTTTTTGGTAAAAAGTTTTGCCTGAGGTTCCCCCTCCCATTTTGGAATGAATGTTCCCCTTTTCAAGATGCTTTATAATTTAATCCCTGAGTGCATTAAACTAGACACCTAATCTCTCTGCGCCTCTTGTGGGCCTCAGTTTCCCCTCATCTTTAAATTAAGAGATTTGACTAGATGACCTCTAAAGTTCCTTCCAGTTCTAAATCTGTGATTCTATTGCCCTATGACAAGTTAGAAGTGTGGAGTAGGGGGTAGAGAGTTAAAGAGCCGGTCTTAGAACCATAATACCTAGGTTCAAGTATTTGCTCTGACCCACACTGGCTTGTATGAGTGAATAAGATAATATTTGGACAGCACTTGGCACAATGCCTAGAACATAGTAGGTATTTAATAAACTCTCATTCATTCCCCCTTGTTCTTCCTTTAAAATGTGTGCTACCTCCAGCATGGTGTTCTGAGGTATTTGATTATGTCTAACTACTTTATTGACTTCATCTTCCTAATTTCAATGACTACTTCTTTTTATTTATTGTTTTTGGTATCAAGTATTGAGGTTATAGAATTGCACAATTATATTAATGA
Source organism: Trichosurus vulpecula (assembly GCF_011100635.1). Classification (NCBI taxonomy): domain Eukaryota; kingdom Metazoa; phylum Chordata; class Mammalia; order Diprotodontia; family Phalangeridae; genus Trichosurus; species Trichosurus vulpecula. Next base: position 223,489,187 of record NC_050575.1, on the reverse strand, counting down.
AAATGAACCATTCTAAAAAAGGGTGGCAAATTTGTACCAGTTAGCAGTTTTTTTTTTTTCCAACACCAGTTTTGTTGATATGTACTCTTGGGTAGTGGTGGATTTCTACCCACATATCTGAAGGTTTGTTTTTCTTTGGGCTTCCTTTCTGTGGTAAGTTTTGTAAGAATTAGACTCCAAAAAATGGTTCATGTCTTTAATTTTATTTTTCCTATTTTCTAGAGACTCTGGTTTATTTGAAGAGGCACAATCGCATAGCACATACTTGCATTCAAGATGACTTGGATGCAAATTCCACCTCTGATGCTGACTCTGACTGAGATTCGGATAAATCCATCTGTGCCTCAGGCAATTCCCTAAGATTTAAGTGTTAAATTGGTATTTGCATTGTTGGAGTGAATCCTCTTAATACTAATTATAAACACAGATCCTTTGCTTGTTTAGACTCATCAAATTGGAAATACTATAATTATTCAGCATTTTCATCTAATATTTATCTTGATCAACAAGTTGGTTTAACCACAGACAGAGATAATGGTTAAAAAACTCATGTAAAATTAAAAAAAATTATTGATACCTTTTTTATTCTATTATCTTTATTTCAAAATATATCTATTCTCCATACACTAGAGAGTGAGGTTTTCTTAGTATGATAAATAATAATAAAAATATAAACAAAAAAGAGAGAGGTAAAGAAAAAGCTGCTATTTCTACAGTAGTATACAAACTAACTTGGACAAAAGAAAAATTACGTAAATTACATTACAATAAATTACATCCATTGGCTTTAAACTTTTCAGATTTTAAAAATCTTTTAATATACAATATGTCCTTATTTTGTTGCAGGCACTTCTAAGAACACAATTTGCCATTGAGGTCATAAGATTTTAATATTTTTTAAATTTTATCATGAAACCACACTTTTTTACATGGAATATTAAATGTACCTTTGAACACCTTATTTTTATGAGTCTGGCCTTGATTATTGCCTATAGGTTTTCAATGGGTTTTCAATTCATCCCAGGTTATTGAAGCATGTTTAGCATTGGTTTTTTTTTTTTTTTTGTAGATTACATAACCTTTTGAGATGTGGGGCATGTTGCCAGTTTTTTTGTTATAGTATTCTGGACTCATTTGGGAATCTTTACAATTTTGGGACATTTTTACTTCTCCTTATATCAATTTATTTTTCAGAATTCATTATTCCCTCAGTGGAGAGAGACCCATTTCTCTTCCAACCCCCTCCCAAAAATCTAGGATTTTAGAGGCTCAACTGAACTTCTGACAAAGGTTTTAGAAATAGCCTTAAGTTAAGACGTGAGCTTTGTTGGTAAAAATTACCTCTCTTCCCCTATTCTTCAGTACTCCAAACTTTGGGCTGTCTTGCCCATGAAAAGTATTTTTCCCTTCATGTCAATAGTTAGCAGCTTAAAAAATGGTCTTCTTGATGTTCTTTCCCTTTCAGGAAATCTACAACATATGGTAGAGCAACAGTTCTTGAAGTGTGGTCCAGTGGTTCCTAAGGCCAGGATATGGAGGTCTGTGAGGTCAATACTATTTTCATAATTCTATTAAGGTGTTTTAATTTCTGATACAGTAAGTCTTGATAGCTATAACCTATTTTTTTAAAAAAAAGCTCTTTGGGTGGTCCTCAACAATTTCAAAGATTGTAAAGGGTCCTGAGACCAAAAAGTTTGAGAGCTCCTGCTGTAGAGCAATCAGTAACAAGCCTTCCAGCTGTCAGATCCCTCTGAAGGCCTTTGCATGTTTTATAAGGACTAATCAGATGATCTGACTACACTAGTTTGTCTGTTCTTATCATTAAGTGTTTTTCATTTTCAACTGAGACTATATTTTTCTTTTGGGGGGACTGATCCTGTTTCATTGTGTGTGTTTAAATGATCATTAAAAGCTTTACTTCTCCTGACCAGCAGTTACTGAAATATACCTAATAGTTACTGAAGTGTACTCTTTGTAGCACACTTCCTTGGAATAACATCCATTCTTAAGGAACTACAGAATTAAAAATGTAGCAAAAGAGCGTAGTGAAATACATACCTGTATACATCTATAGATATCTATAGATAGATAGAAAACTAACTTTTAATAGACAAAGAATTAATGAAACCAGCTCAATCTGTTTTAATCTGGTCATTGTCAGATATTCTGAGTTAGCCTAGCTGTCCAAATAAGCAAGCATACGTGCATGACCATTGCAATCACAAAATAAAACCATGTCAAAATGATTACTTATTCTAAATAATTCACACAGCACTTTATGACCAATTACTTTCTGTCTGTTAAAATAGAATTGATTGTTTTTTAATATTTGGTGCTTGCGAAGTCCTTTTTCTGAATCTTTTTCTTGAAATGTTCATGATATGTATGTGTAAGGGTTTTGGGTAGTATTATAAACCTTTGACTTATTTTCATTTTTGATTCTGAATTAGAGCCTCTAGCCTGGTTTTCACTGTCCTTCCTTGTTTCTACTTTTGCTTTGAAGTGGCACAGTACATAGAGTGTCAAACTTAAGGTCAGAGAACATGAGTTAGAATTTTGGCTCTGTAACCTTTGATTAGTCACTTTATCTCTCTGGGCCTCAGTTTCTCCTCATCTATTAAAATACCTCAACATTATTATAAAATTACAGAAATAGTTTTCACCTCACAGACCCCTTGTGGTAACCTGTACCACATTTTGAGAACTGCTGTGCTACAGTATGTCGTAGATTTCTTTTTTTTTTTTTGGTTCCTTTTTGGCAGGGTAATTAGGGTTAAGTGACTTGCCCAAGGTCACACAGCTAGTACACATGTCAAGTGTCTGAGGCCAGATTTGAACTCAGGTCCTCCTGACTCCAGGGCCGGTGCTCTACTCATTGCGCCACCTAGCTGCCCCTGGTAGATTTCTTGTAGGGAAAAATGAAAGTGTATGATTAGATGGCCCTTTTGAACTCTTAGTGAAACTAACTTAATCGTTCCTCACCTCCCTCACATGTATAGTGTATGGTACACATACATGTTTATATCTATCTATCTATCTATCTATCTATCTATCTGTCTATATCACAACTTACAAACCAGCACCCATCACAGAGTATGAACAAATAGACAAATTATACAAATTTATCAACAAGCATTTGCTAAGTAGCTACTATATATTACTATACACCATACATATGTGTATGTTCTGAACTTAAACAGTAAATAAAATGTACATTTCCACATATTTAATATAACAGAAAATGAGGATAGTGTATGAAATTACAGGTTTTTCTTGACTCCAAGCTGGAGCCTATTCATTATGCCACATTGCTTCTAGTGTACCTAATTAATATTAATGTATATTTTCCTATATTTTATGTAGGAACTGCAGGGAGTGGTATATCTTTAAGGGCTAGTGAACTTGTCAGAGGAAAGCTTAAATGAGGGTAGTTTAATACCTCTTCCTCCTCTTCCTCCTTCTCCTTTTTCTCCTTTTCTTTCTTCCCCTTTTCTTCCCCTTTCTTCTTCCTCTTTCTTTTCCTTCTCTTCTTCCTCTTTCTTTTCCTTCTCTTCCTCCACTTTCCCCCCTCCTTTTTTCACCCTTCTCCTTCTTCCCTTTTTCTTCTCTCCTTTCTTCCTTCTTTCTATGTCATTACAGAGGGTTATAAACTCTTTTATTTGTTGACAATCAATCTAGAACTATTAAAATAGATCCTCATAGGGATTCTAATCAGTCAGGTGACTATTGAGGATTCCCAAATCTCTTAAAGGTGCTGTTCAGAGCAAAGATTTGGTTACTGAACAATTAAACTACAAATGGCTAATGGAGCTTCCAGGGTAACTAACCAGCATAGACTAATAATGAAAGTGAATTTATGGTTTTTATTCTTGCCAGTTAGGCTTAAAATAAACTTCACCACATCTCCAGCATAGTTCTTTCTCTCACTAGCTGAGCTGATATTGACACAAATGTTTATATATATCCTGTGAAAGGAATAAGAGCAATAATTTCAGGTGTCTGTTGTGCTTCATAGTTGGCAAAATATTTTCCTCACAACTCTGAGGGGTCGGTAATACAAATGTGACTATCTAGAAGGAACATTTCCATGACACTTTGCTCCTGCTTTATGCTGTCTTTTGCTTTACATTATTTTTTTTTCTTCCTATATCTAGAAAAAAATATAGGAAAAAAAGCTTGGATTAAATAATGAAAGTATACCCCTCTGCACAGAATTCATAGGAACTGCTTGTACTAATGAAAGCCCATAGTGAAAATTAGGCCTGTGTTTGCTCCTATGAAAACTCAACAAAAATACATTTTTAATGGAGTGAGGTAAGTGTTTTGGCATTTCCTTAAAGACTGAAACATCATCACATGTGGTCTCCATCACTAACAGCTATGCTTCTTTGAAGTCTATGAAATTGGCCAATTGATAATTAAAGAGGTCTTATTACTGAGCAATTTTGTTTTACAAAAGACCATACACCTTTGGAAGATAGCATTTGTGTTGCTGGAATAGAAGAAAAAGACTGAGAAAAATAATCAAAGAACATAAAAATGCAAATTACTGCAGCTAATTGGTTGTGTCTTCAAACATCTTCTGAATTATTAATTAATTAATGGGTGAGCAAATCTATCCTTTTAAAGACAGAATAGAAAATAATGGTATGCTATAGAGCTAAGATGATAATATCCCATTATTTATCCCCCCTTGCAATGGGAATGCAATTTTCATGTGGGAACTTATAGAGAGACTGAAGTTTGCAGATTTCCCCTGACATTCTGAGCTTTTTTTTAGATGCAGAGCCAAGAAAAATATATGAAAATACAGTATATACACTCTTCCTCCTCACTTCAGACTTTTGGAGTCCTCAAGCTCCCTTCCAGACTCAGATACAATATATAAATTGTAATGTAAATAGACAGAACAATCACATGCAAAAAAATCAAAAGTGAACAATTAAAATTAAGGAGTAGAGAAGAAAAAAGAAATTTACACCATAACTTTATTATATATTTAAAAGGAATAGCAAGTTGCACATAATAGATTTACAGTTTCATGTGCAATCATCTTTTAAACAAATATATTATGTTATGGAAATGCTCATTTTATTCCATGAATTAAAAATAAAATCAATAAAAATTTTAAAAAGTACAAGAATGGCTTGAAAGAAGAGATATAAGAAGACACTTCTTACAACTTTGCCAGTATGGGAGGTGTACAAGGGTGGGACACTATACATATTTTCAGACGTTTTTGATGTATTGATCAATTATGCTGATTCCCCCTCTCTTTCTTTTTTGGGCTTAAAAATACTATTTAAAATATAGGATGGCTCTCTGGGAAAGAGACAGAGAAGGATACTATTGGAAAGGAGGGAGGAGGATAAGCATTTATGTTTCATCTGCAGTTTTCCAAGAACTGTGCTAAGTACTTTCACAAATATCTCAGACCTGTATTTTAGGATGGTCTCTTTGACTGCAGATTAGAAGATGAACTGGAATGGGAGAGAAACTTGAGGCATATCTGACCTTATCAACCCTGCTCCTGTCCATCCCTGACCTGCCTCCCTGAGGCAGGGAGACAAACCAACACGGTCTTGCTAGATTCTGAATGGGAGGTGATAAGAGCCTGCAGCTGGGAGGTAGCAGTGTCAGAGGAGACAAGCATAGCTGATGTTCAAGATGTTGTTAAGGTAGGATCTCTCACCTCCGTTCTTCTGCCCAGACCAGCCCACCTGCTGGTAATACTCCTCCTTCTCACCTCAGACTTTTGGAATCCTCAAGCTCCCTTCCAGACTCAGATCACACATCACATCCCACATGTAGTGGTTAGTGTACTTCTCTGCCCCCTCCCCCCACCCATTACTATGTAGTTACTATTCATAAATTTTATATTTACTTATCTTTGTTGGGGTTGTTTCAGTCCAGGACAATGTAGAGCCTGTTTCCTTTCTCCCCCTCTTTCTCTGTTCCCCTCTCCCCAGCTCTCACATAATGCCAGGAGCATAGGAAGCACTTAATAAATGCTTGTTGAATTGCATTGAGGGAAAAATTTTGTCCATTAATTTGTATCTGCTGATCATTGTATTGTAGACTTAGAGTTGAAGGGGACTCTGGAAGTTATTTAGTCTAATGTAGTCATTTTGTAAATTAGGAACCGCTGCCCAGAGAGGTCAATTCATTTTGTCCCAGGCTACACAGACAATAAAAGGGTTGGAATTCGAACTCAAATTCTCTGTTTCCGTATCTGGTATGATTTCCACTTCACTATACTGTTTTCCCAATACTTCCAAAATACATTACATTTAGGGAATGTGGGAGAGAGATCTCAGTTTTAGCTCCTTTAAGAAATTCATGAAGATCTTTAAAGAAAAAATATTTTTAACCAAATTATTTCGATTGCACCTGTTTTATAGGCATCTGTTCTCAGCTAATTCAAAATGAGTCTTGCAAAATGTGTTTTATACAGAGAACTTTTACAAAGTTTGAGAAATGCAAAAAGTTTTATTATTTCTAGCTTTTTGCCATCTTAGATTGTTGCAATATGCCCTTTTCTGGGTGAATAGGTTGATTTTAAATGATAGTATATCCCATTTTCAATTTTTTTTCAGATTGTAAGAGGATAGTCCTGGGATGAATTGCTCAGAGCCCTAGAATAATTGACAATAGACAAATTGGACAGCTGGGATCTGATTTGATAGTAGTGTTGACAGTGCTCATTAAAATGTAAGCCACTAGTTAAACTGTATATGTTTGTTGATAAATTTCATGTTTGTGAACAAACAGTTGCTAATCCTGGGCAGAATAAACCCGACTGGAAACAGAACTATTTGAGCAGTATCAAAACAATGCCACCAATAGAATTAAGCAGGAGAAGAAGAAAATAAGCCATTTTTATTTTTGCTTGGAGCTTGGTATTGATTTTTGGATCTCCAGTTGTTTTAGTGTTTTCCTGATTTTTGAAGCAAGAGTATGCTTTCTGATTATTTCAAGTTTCACAGCCAAGAATGCTGGTGGTTCAGTGAAGTAACATGACTCTTTTTCATTTTTGGAAACAAGGTGAGGTGGAGGAAACTAGTATCTAGGAGTGGGTAGGACAGAGCTCAGTCTTCTTGGCTGCCTATCATCTCTGCTCCAGATGGCTCTGTTGGCTACTTACCTCCTCAAAAGTAAATTAAACCTACTTTTGTTAGTTACAATAAAAAGTTCAAGGTAAGATAGTATCCCTGAGAGGAGTACTGGGTCAGGGGAAGTTAGAGGGATTTGGACAATTTGGGCATCTAGAGTGATGGGACTTGAGTCAGCTATTTGGCATTTCAAATTCCATTCTGAATTTATATTCCCTGTCCCACTCATCTGATTTGCTGCATGCTTAGTGAATTGGAGTTTCATTGCTAGGACTGGTCCCTGGGTTTTCCAGGACAACTCCTCTCATAAATGCTGAGATCTTCTAACCTTGACAATAGTGTGTCAAGGCAGATGACACCCCATAAATCACACACGCTTCCAGAGTTTCCTTGAAATATAGGTGTGTATTTATTGAATAGAAAGATTTGAAATATACAATGAATATTACTATGGGAACATTCTAGCTCAGAAACAAACATGCCAATCTATCAGCTAATCTGAAATATTTGATGCAAAAATTCACTCACTCTCCAAACCCCCAAATTTATACACAATACAAAGCGTGCAGATGGAAAAGAAATAGAAGGTAATTATATTTTCCCTGAATACTGCTGGAGTTAAAGCACATGGTCTATACTCTCCTTAGCATGCAGCAACCTCTAAAGAGAGTCTATAATATGATGAGGGCCGTGATGAATAGAACCTCAAAAGGTTTCAGCTCTAAGTGGTGATGCTATGGAGAGAGCAAGGGCAAGTCCTACTCTGTTTCCTAGTTATAGTCTCCCTTTACATTTCCCACCAAAGTTAACACTCCTCCTACTTGAGGCTAAATCTCCCACCAAAACTCATACCTTCTAATGTCACTTCATTCAAAAAGGTAGGATGACACCAGGAAGATAGCTGCAATGTCCATCATCCCCTCTTTGAAACATTTAGGGATAGCTAACACAGAAGAGGAAGTAGTAAGATTCCAAAAAGAACTTGGAAAAGTAGAGAATTTGGTCAAATCTAATGAGATGAAATTTGATAGAAATTTGCAAAGCCTTATACCTGAGTTCAAAAGTCAACTTTGTAAATAAAGGATGGGAAGAGGCTTGCTTTGATAGAGGTTTGCTGAAAAGGATCTAGGAGTTTCAGTAGATTCTAATCTCTATATCAGTCAGTAGTGTAAGGTGGCAGCCAAAAAAAGGTAATTTGATCTTAGACTGCAGTAAGAGAGACAGTTTTCAGGAAGAAAAAAGTGATAGGCCCTGTGTATTTTCTCCTTATCAGGCAATATTTGAAATATGATGTGAAGTACTAGGCACTACACTTCAGGAAGGATATTGACAAACTAGAGAATTTCCAGAGAAAGGCAACCATGAAGGTGAAAGACCTTGAATCCATATGATGTGAGGATTGATTGAAAGACCTGGATGGAGATGTTTAGCCTGGAAATTTATCAGGGATATGATATACATCTTCAGATATTTGAAAGGATGTCATATGAAAGAATGTTGAGAGACTTGCTCTGTTTGGACTCAGTGGGCAGAACCAGGAGCAAAGAGTAGAGAGAAGCATTATTTTAGTGGAGTGTTAGATATGGAATCAAGGGAATCAGAGGACTTTGGTTCAAATCCTTGCTCTGCCATTATTACTTATGTGATTGTTGTTGTTTATCCATTTTTGAAGGGGACAAATGACATCATGGGTGATGTCTTGACTTGTGTGCAAATTGGATTTAGGTGAAGCAGAGTTGCACAAAGTCATCAGCCTCATTCTCTCTTCCAGAGTCGTCAAAGTCCAGTGGTAGGACAAAAGTCAAGAGGACTGGCGATGGCCCTGGGATGCAGTGGATGACCTTGACATCTTCTAAGTCCGACCAAGCTCTAAGTGCTCCACAGTGCCTGTGTCAGCCACCTTCATGGCTGTTGAAATAAATTGTTCTCATCCACTCATTCCTCTGGGGAAAGTCTTCCCAAGCTTGAGGTACACATCCCCCCAACTCACTGACAGGTTTGAGGTCTATCAGTTACCCTCAACCTGATTTTGCCCATCTGTTGAGACAGTTTACCAGGGTGTGACTGCTGTGTATGCTATAGCTTCTTAGAGCCACAGGTGAGAGTTGGGTGAAAGTGGACACTAAAGGTGGATGAGCAGTTCTTAAAAGGGTTTAGTAAACCTTCACACTAGGTGCTAGTCCTCCCTGAACACCCCTCTGCACCCCACTTGTGTGATTAGGGACAGGCAAATCACTTAACCTCTTAGGATTCTAGTACTTTTTATTTAAAACGATGGAGTTAGACTAGATGATCTCTGATGTCCTTTCCGTCTTCAAATACATGATTCTTGGTATCAAAGAGATAAATATATGTTTTATTTTTGAAAAAAAAATCCTAACTAGAGCTGTTCAAAAGTGGAATTGATTGCTGAGTGACTTCTGTGTTGGAGATGTTGTATGTTAAATTTTTTCAGGTATAGGTTGGACTAGATAACTTATAAGGTACCTTACAAATCTGATTTTCTATGATTTTATGAAGTATAAAATGTATAATTGGATCTTGGCAAACTTACTGTCTCATTGTGAATACTATAACTCATATATATGTATATATATATACATAAATGAAAACAATTAGGAAATAATATAATATAGTACATGCTGGTGTTAATGTGTGATGCAGGGCAAAAGTACTAGAGGCTAGATAGAACAGAGAGAGGAAAAGAAATGTAGGGATATGTCATGTTTTTGACTAAGCTGTTTGGCCATTCTAGCCAAACTTTCGTCCTTCATCTCACAATTGTGATGAAATAACTGAAGTGAAAAAATACCAACCACTAAACAATTGCACAAAATCAATTTTAAATTTCTGACTCTTAGTGTCCCTTATTCCTTTTCTCTTTCCATTTAGAAAAGGGGTAACATGTTCCTTTCCCTTTCCCTTATACCTGATACTCTAAAAGATACTTCCTTATTGCCTGATTTATCATCTTGAAAGTTGTCTCTCTTTCCTTACATTTGCTCTCCAGATTTTTCCTCTTTGGTCTTATCTCAATCCAAGCTACCTGATATCTCTGAAGAAATGGAGTGTCTACCATGACTGTCAGACTTTTCTGTACTTTTCAGGTTTTATTTTTATCCATCAATTTGTGTGTTTGGATAATTTTCCCATTTAAGGAGAATGACAGATTACTAACATGATTACAAAATTAGTTTTTCCCAAATAGAACATATGGTGAAATTTGAAATGAATCTGTAAATGGAACATTCAGAGTGTATAGACTATCAAGTTAATTTATGTAATTATAATTGAGGCAGTGTGGAATAGTGGATACAGACGGCTGGGCCCATAGTTATCAAAATGTGTGTTCAAATATGGCCTGATACTTACCAAATGTGTCACTTTTCCTTCTCCTATCTCTAGCAGTTACTGAGGGCTTATTGATTAAACTCTAGGCTTGCAGTTTGTTTAAGGTCAGTGGGTAGGAGGTATTTTCGTAACATAAGCTCCAAAAAATATACTCAAATATGATTATACTGGATCTGTGATCTCATCAGTTTGAGAGTTGCTTCCATTGATGCAGATTTCAACTTATCCATGACTACCAATCCTGGATGATTCTTTTCCATATTCTCTCAAAATTTATTACAAAGTTTTTACCCAATTTGCTGGAGTAAACTTCTTTGCTTTTTTCTAATATTTCAAGGGCACCAGTAGAGTAATCCTTTGCTTTTGCCATCTGGCCAGCAGATTTTCTGTTCCTGTCATGCAATTTTTTGATGACATCATTGACTCATTCTTCAGGGTTCCTCATAGTTCTTAAGACTAAGGATTGTAGCCTGTTTACAGCTACCTTTTATCTGTCCATTGTTTCTTCCGTGGTATTCCTGTTTTTTTGCCATATGGCAATAATGTACAATGTTAATGTTAAAAAAATGGGCCTTTGTTTTCATGGAAAACTTGAAAGCCAGGAAAAGAAGTTTGTAGTTTCCTTAAGGCAATCTAGCCCACTCTCCTTTTCAATGGTAGACTTGCTCATTGTTTATCTGTGCTCTCTGTCCCAGAAATACATACTATTGGACAAGCTCTCCAGCAAAGGTTCTTAACCTGGGGTCCACAAACTTGCCTAAAACACTTTTTATAATGACATTTCAATATGATGAGTTTCCTTTGTAGTGCTACATATTTTATTTTATGAATTTAAAAGCATCATTCTGAGAAAGTGTCTGCGGGCTTTGCCTGATTGGCAAAGGGGTCTATGGAACAAAATATGTTAAGAATCCCTGGTCTAAGAACCCCATGGCACAAAATATGTTAAGACTCTCTGGACCAAAGGGGTCCATGGCATAAAATATGTTAAGAAACCCTAGTCTAAAATATGTTAAGGACCTCTGGTCTAATGCATGCTGAAATTTGGGCAGTAGACATTATTTATCCACTTAATCTTTATTGTGTGGATAGTCAGGCCAAACTTTTTTGAATTATTACTGATCTCTTCTAAGAGGCTCTGCAATGTCCTGGGGCTTGGTATGACCAACACAGTGTCATCCATGAACAGGAGCATTTAGAAGACCTCACAATACACAGGACATCTTTCCACGACCCAGACTATATGTCAGATTTCCTCTATCACAGTGATGAATACCATTGCTTGAGCATACAATTCCGTTTTATGCCTTGCCTAATGTTTATTGTCAGAAGGTCATTAAACAGAGTTATTTTGGTTATTACATCAGCCAAAGAATATTCAATGATTTTTTGCATAAACAGGAACCAATTTACTGTAAAAGAGCCTACAAGGTGGCATTTTGTTATTCTGAATCAAATACTGTTTCTTAGTCCACAAGCAATCTTAATGAGATTTTATATTTTCTATATCTTTCTCCTAATTGTGAGATGGTAAAAATGCGAGCTATCATTAAATATCACTTGTTTACTATTAATAACTTCACTAAGGATGCCTTCTATTCATAAAGAGATTACTCTCATAAAGATTTCATATAAATGATAGAGTAGACATATAGGTTGGGAGTGATTGATGTTCTCTTGGTTACCTCTTTTCTTTGTATTAATTAGTCACACATCCTAAAAAATCATGGCTCCTTTGTTTAGGAATATAATAATATTTTACTAAGATTGTTGCTATTTTTTAGAATCGACTCAAACATGATTGTACAGTACTTAATTTTTAAAACAGTGATTTTATTTTTTATTTGTAGCATTTCTATGTTGAGTACAATAGTGGTGAAAAAAGTCTGAAACATGCTCAGCCAAAATCGTCCAGTCTGAGTTACGGTATCTCATGAATCAATATCAATTTACTCTTTGGGAAATCAAAATGTCTAGCACAGATGCCAAAATACTTCAAGCACTATAAAATATAAATTGAATTCCAGAAACTGGGCAATTTTATGTTAAATGCCCTTCAGTTCCAGTGTCTACATGACTGTCAATAGCAGAAACATAAAAGTAACATGGGGAAAAAGCTATTTTTAGAGAATATTATTAGCCCTCAGAAATGGTAATGCAACAACCGACCCCAAGAAGGTACATCAGAAGTGAATAAACTTGACACAACTCACGTGAGCTCTAAACGGTACATTCAGCTCTCTGAAATCTTAGAAACAACAACTCAAAACAAATTCCTACAAACTCGAGATCGAGTAGATGAGATCCATGAAACCTGGACTTTAATTTGATAATGTTTACTGAAACCCATGTCTGTACTCTTAACAAGCCATTTTCCCCCCATGGGCCCAATATTGATGTTCTTGTAGTCTTGGAAAGGCATAGCTCAACAAAAGATTGAATCATGAAACTGCACAAAATTAAATTAGCCAGCTATTCCTCTGAAGTAGGACTTTGTAATTCAAAGGTCTGAATTCCATAGTCAGTGAAGACAATTGTCTACAGACTGTGATTTGAGGGGCATTAAAAGGTAAAAAAGGTCTCCCCTTTCTTCTTAGGGTTTCTGAAATTCTTATGGTAGGAGTCCTTGGAATGAAGACATTGAAAATCCATATTAAATTGCTAATGCAATCTGGAAAGAGAATCACACTGAGCCAGAGTCACCTGTTAATATATTATCATTAGAATATCATTATCACTAACAGAGATTACAGGATGGTGGGGGATGGAGGGGATTTCCAGAATGTGGGGTGTTTCCCAGAGAAGGCAAGCCTAGATGGGACCCATACCATAATGAGAATAATCAAATAATCAAAGGGAAGACAGAGAGGCTTGAGATCCTGAGATGGTATACCGACAAAGAGGAGACAGTTACTGAATAGATGATCAACTTCCCTTACTTTGCCACATTAGCTAGTGTTGAAGCCTTGTAAAAATGAGGTTAATACTTTCTGCTTCCCCCAGTTTGGATGATGAGAAAAGAACCTCTCTGGAAGCTCATTCCTATCCTGATGTTTATTTGCCATGTCAAAATTGACCTTCTTGAGTATCTGTTTTCCCTTTGCAAGTCTGAAGTTTCAAAGCTAGTTACAGTATCTGCCAGGTGTGATGAGGCAGTGCAGCCTCGCTTTAAACCTTGCTACTCTGGCCATGCTATGGGAAATGAGGCTTCGGATACTCATTATACCAGGAAGAGTATAAAAGGCTTCCTATCTGAGGAAGGCCTTGCTTGATGTAAAATGTCTCTGTCTTTAACTCATTATATTTATAACTGATTTTTCAGACTGCTTACTAGACTCTACCTTTCGATTTACATTGACTTTGGATTTGGTCAAATCAGTAAGCATTTATTAAGTACTTACTATGTGCCAGGCACTATGCTAAGCACTGGAGGAGGGAGTAGAGTACAAAGAAGGGCAAAAAAATTCTCTGCTATTAAGGAGTTCACAGTCTAATGGGGAGACAACAAACAAACGACTATGTACAAAGAAGATATGTAAGTGGGAGATAATCATAGAGGGAAAGTACTAAGGTTAAGCATGACCAGGAGAGACTTCTTACAGAAGATGAGATTATAGCTGAGATATTATGGAATCTGTGGAATACAGGTGATAAAGATGAGGAGAGAAAGTTCTAGGTATAGGGGAGATCCAGTGAACATTCTCAGAGCATGTAGGATGGGGGCAGTAAAATTCTAGAACACGGGATGCTGTCCAGAAAAGGCAAGCCTAGATGGGACAAATACCATAATAGCTGAGTGGAAAATTAACTGGAAGGGGGAAAGACTTGAGACAGAGAAACCAACTGTCAATCTATTAGTGTGCAGATTGTGTTATATTCCCTAGCTTCAGGCTACTTCTCTGCCCATTGCTCTATCCTGACTTATAGCTTTCCTATATATTTTAATTGAAAAAATACTTTATTAATTGAAATACTTTTATTAAATACTTGAAATTTAATACCTAGTACCCTGTACTAGGTAGTAAGTAGTAGTAAAGATTCAAAGATGAAGCATAACGTTATTTCTGTCCTCATAGAACTTATGATCTAGTAAGGAGATTATGACAAACATAGTTATAATATAGAACAGAACATAATACATGCATTAAGTAGGTGTGTATAACAGACCTGTCCATGTGGTCCTATGTAGTTAGGCTAATGGACAGGGGGTGCTGCTCCATACTCACTGCAACGTCAAAACATTAATGTGCTTAATGAAAACTTCCTGACTCCTGGAGGGGTATTGTGGCATGTTAAGGAGATGTCAGTTACTCATACTTGTCAACCCTGGCTGGGAGCTGGACTTCTTCCCTGGCTCAAAAGGGTTCAAATACTTAGCCTTATAACTCACTGATTTTCCACACTGTTCACTCATCAGGATAACTGAACAGGTATTGCCTCTCCTTGTTGTGAATTCTGTTACTCATTCAGCTAGGTGATGCAGTGCATAGAATTCTGAACCTGGAATCAGGAAGATCTGAGTTAAAATCCTGCCTCAGACACTTACTAGATGGGCAAGTCACTTATACTATTTTAGCCTCAGTTCTCTCATACGTAAAATGGGGATAATAGTAGCACCTAACTTCTAGAGTTATTGTGAGGATAAAATAAGAATATTAGAGTGCTTTGCAAACCTTAAAGCACTACAGAAATATTAGCTATCACCACTACCATCCATGATTTGGCTCATGTCTACTTGGAAGGGACCACCCTCACCACCCTTCCATGGCATTGAGGAAATGACTGTGCCTTTGGAGTGACCTTCTCTCATCTTAGTATTTCTCTGTCTTTCTGACTTTCACCTTAGAAGTCCAAGCACCAAATTGAGTTCTCCTTTCACCAGATTCTGGCAAGTCACTTTCAGGACTCATCTACTCTTTTTGCTTCTGTTACTGTTTTCAGACAAAGGGAGCTTTCAGAATCTCAGAATGAGAGAGCCTAAGAAGTGGAAAGAAACTGGGAGGCCATCTAGTCAAATCCATACTTTAATGATATTACCTTTACAACATACTCAATAAGGGGTCATCTTGCTTGAAGAACTCTAATGAAGGGACTCAATAACTTCCAAAGCAGGCAATTCTACTTTGGGATAACTAATTATTTAAAAAAAAACTTGTAATTCAGTTCATATAATCCCTGGGTTTGTCTTGGCAAGCAGACTTTTAAGTATTTTATGTTATCTGTGGTTATATTAAATGTAATTTCCTCTTTCTATTTCTTCCTGCTAGGTTTTGCTGATAGTATACAGAAATGCTGATGATTTATATGGGTTTATTTTATATTGTGCAACTTTGCTGAAGTTGCTAATTGTTTAGTTTTTTTAGATGATTCTCTAATTATAGCATCTTCAAAGAATGATAGTTTTGTTTCATCATTGCATATTTTTATGCCTTCAGCGTTTCTAATACATTATTGAATAAAAGTGGTGATAATGGACATCCTTGCTTCACCCCTGATCTTATTGGGAAGGCTTCAGGTTTATTCCAGTTACAGATAATGTTTGTTCTTGGTTTTAGATAAGTACTGCTTATCATTTTAAGAAAGGGTCCATTGATTCTTATGCTTTCTAGTGCTTTAAATATGAATGTGCATTATGCTGATAGTTTTTCTAATATTGAATCAGCCCTGCATTTCTGGTATAAATACCATCTCATCATACTGTATGGTCTTTGTGATGTATTACTATATAATCTCCTTGCTAGAATCATTTAACATTTTTGTGGCAATATTCAATAAGGAAATCAGCCTATAGCTTTCTTTCTTTTCTTTAAATGTTTGATGGAATTCTCTTGTAAGTTCATATGGTCATGGGGATTTTTTCTTCGGGAGCCAATTGATGGCTTGTTCAATTTCTTTTTTATCTTTTTTTTTGAGGGGGGGAAGACAGGGCAATTGGGGTTAAGTGACTTGCCCAAGGTCACACAGCTAGTAAGTGTGTCAAGTGTCTGAGGCCAGATTTGAACTCAGGTCCTCCTGACTCCAGGGCTGGTGTTCTACTTACTGCATCACCTAGCTTCCCCTAATTTCTTTTTTTTTAAGATAGGGTTATTTAAGTATTCTATTTCCTCTTCTGTTAATCTGGGCAATTTATATTTTTGTAAATATTCATCCATTTCACTTAGATTTTCAGCTTTACTGGCATATAATTGCACAAAATAACTGATAATAATTGTTTTAATTTTATCTTCATTGATGATGAATCCATTCTTTTCATTTTTGATACTGATGATTTGGTTTTCTTTTTTTAATATATACTTGCATGGCCCATTATTGAGTGTACTTTTTATTGCATTATGGTCTGAAAAAAAAAAGAGTGCATCTAACATTTCTGCTTTTCTGCCTTTGTTTGTGAGGTTTTTATGCCCTAATACTTCATAAATTTTTGTGAAAGTGCTATTAAGTGCTATTATTTTGTGAAAATTCAAGTGAGAAAAAGTATACTGCTTTCTATTACAATTCAGTTTTCTCCAGAGTTCTGTCATATCTAACTTTTCTAAGATTCTATTCATCTCTTTAACTTCTTTCTTATTTATTTGATTGTATTTATCTAGCTTTGAGAGAGAAAGTGGAGATCTCCCACTACTATAGTTTTATATTTTCTTATGTAATTCATTTGCCTTTTTTGACACTATGCCATTGATATTGCTTCATTGTCTATGATGTCTTTTAGCAAAATGTAGTTTTCCTGCTTTTCTCTTTTAATTAGGTCTATTTTTGCTTTTACTTTGTTTGAGATCCAACTGAAGTATAATAGATTCTGTTCCAGCCTCTTATTTTAACTCCATATGTGTCTCTGTTTCAAGTGTGCTTCTTGTAAACAACATATTGTTGAATTCTGCTTTCTAATCCATTATACAATCTACTTCCATTTTTAAGGGTGAGTTTATCCCATTCACATTCATTGTCATGTTTACTGTGTATTTCTTCCCATCTTACTTTGCCCAGTTATCCTTCTTTTTCTCTTTTTGTGCTGTCCCTCCTCAGCTTCTGACCACTAGTTTGCTTTAAGTGCTCTGTCTTTTTATAACTTCCTATTTCTCTTATTCTCTTTCCCCTCCTACTTCCCTGTTGGGTAAGATAGATTTCTATACCCAATTGAGTGTGTGTGTGTGTGTGTGTGTGTGTGTGTGTGTGTGTGTGTATGTATGTATGTATGTATGTAGATATACACTCACACACATACTTCCTTCGTGGAACAAATTTAGATGAGAGTGAAGTTCAAGTGCTGCTTGTCCTCACACCACTTCACCTTCACTATAAAAGCTCTTCCTCGTGCACCTATCTTATGTGAAATAATTTTCTTCACTCTTTTTTTTCCTTCCCTCTTCTCCCAGAGCATCCCTCTTTTTCACCCATACAGTTTTTTACATTATCCCAACATGATCAACTCAGTACCACACCCTATTAAAATATAGAATCCTTTTATTTGCTCTAATGATGATAAAGTTCTTAGTTACATGTATCACCTTCCCATAGAAGAATGTAAACAGTTGAACCTTATTTAGTGCCTCATAATTTTTCTTTTGTGTTTACCCTTTTTTTTTACTTCTCTTGAG
Source organism: Trichosurus vulpecula (assembly GCF_011100635.1). NCBI lineage: Eukaryota > Metazoa > Chordata > Mammalia > Diprotodontia > Phalangeridae > Trichosurus > Trichosurus vulpecula. The sequence goes on along the minus strand of NC_050575.1, from coordinate 223,471,129 downwards.
TCTTGTATTTGAAAGTAAAATTTTCTATTTAGCTCTGGTCTTTTCTTCACGAATGCTTGAAAGGTCTCTATTTTTTAAATGTAATTTTTTTCTCTTGAAAGATTATACACAACTTTGCTGAGTAGGTTGCTCTTGGTTGTAATCCCAGCTATTTTACCTTCTGGAATATTATATTTCAAGCTCTTTACTTCTTTAATATAGTAGTTATTAAATCTCGTGTGATTCTGATTGTGGTTCCATAGTATCTGAATGGTTTCTTTCTGGGTTCTTGAAGCATTTTCTCTTTGACCTGGGAGCTCTGGAATTTGGCTATAATATTCCTAGGAGTTTTCATTTTGGGATCTCCTTTAGTTGGTGATCAGTGGATTCTTTAATTTTTATTTACTGTCTGGGTTGTTGCTGTTGTTGAGCTATTTCATTTGTGTCCAACTCTTTGTGACCCCATTCCTTGGCAAAGATACTGGAATGGTTTGCCATTTTTTCCTCCAGCTCCTTTTACAGATGAAGAAACTGAGACAAACTAGGTTAAGTGACTTGCCCAGGGTCACTCAACTAGTAAGTTTATGAGGCCAGATTTGAACTCAGGAAGATGAGTCTTCCTGATTCTAGGCTGGGCACTTTATCTACTATACTACCTCTGGATACCCTAGGATATTGGGGCAGTTTTTCCTGATAAGTTTTTGAAATAGGATGACTAGGCTCCTTCTTTTATTATGGCTTTCAAGTAGTCTGATAATTCTTACACTTTCTCTCCTTGATATTTTTTTCCAGATCAGTTGTTTTTCTGATGAAATATTCCACATTTTCTTCTATTTTTCATTCTTTTGACTTTGTTTTTATTGTTTCCTGATCTCTCATGGAGTTATTAGCTTCCACTTGCTCAGTATGAATTTTTAAGGAATTATTTTCTTCAGCAAGACTTTATACTTTTTTAAAAATTTGGCCAATTATACTTTTTAAGGAGTTTTTATTAGTGAAGGTTTTTACATCCTTTTCCATTTGGCTGATTCTGTTTTTTAAAGGTGTCATTTTCTTCAGCATTTTTTGTGTTTATTTTACCAAGCTATTGTCTTTTCATAAATTTCTTCCCTTGCTCTCATTTCTTTAATCAATTTATCCTCTACCACTTTTTTTTTGCTTTTGAAAAGAACTTTTCAATCTCTTCTAGAAATTCTTGTTTGTCTTCAATCTAATTCACATTTTTTTCTTGGAGGCTTTTCTTGTAGCTATTTTAACACCATTGCCTCCTTCTGAATTTGTATCTTGATCTTCCCTGTCACCGTAGCAGACTTTTATGGCCAGTTCTTTTCTTTTGGTTGTTTTCTCATATTTCCAGCCCATTTCTTGACTTTGAACTTTATGTTAAAATTGGGCTCTGGCCCCATTGTAGTGGGGAATGGGGAGGGATGTTATCCAACTTTTAGGCTTTTCACACAGCTGTTTTTAGAGATAGTTCTGGCAGTTTGGAAGTTTTTGATGCTTGTAAGCAAAACTGCTGCTTTTATCCCCAAAACCTAGTCTCACCACTGGTGTTGCATCCTCATGGGCTCCTGGCCCGCCTCCATCCTTGTTTCACAGATCTCTCCTTCTAACTACCCAATTTATCTTTGGTTGGAGGAATGTCTCACCCTGACCTTTTGTTGGCTCTGCAACTCCAGAATTCAATTTTGGGCATTATTTTAAAGTTGTTTGATGGAAAATTTGGGGAGTGCTTGACTGAGTGCTTCCTCTACTCTGCCATCTTGGCTCCACCCTAGAAATCCCTACCTGTTCTTTTTTTTTAAAAAAAATATTTTTATTGATAGTTTCTTTTTGTTACATCACCATAGTATTCCATGTATCCTTCCCTGTCCATCTCCCGTGTGACAAATAGCATTTTTTTGGAGAGAAAAAGAGAGAAAAAAGTCAGCATAACTGATTGATACATTGAAAAAAGTCTGAAAACAGATTCTTTCTGATTGGTACAACTTCACTGCTACATTAGTATTTGAGCTAGACCTTCACAGGCAGAAATGTGGCCATAACACATTCCAGGCATAAGTAGTGACATGAGCAAAGGCACAGAAGAGGGAAAGTAATGTCTTTAGGGCTTAGTGAGTAGTCCAGTTTAAATGGAGCACAGTGTATGTGAAAGGGAAATAAAATAAAAGAGATGGATGTGTAGAATGATACAAAATGGTAGAGGTCCTTGAATACATTCTTAAGGAATTTGTATTTATCCTACTGTCTTATCCACATATTACAGGCCTATATATAACACTACAGACCATGATGGCTATCTCTATAGTAGTTTGTTTAGTTTTGGCACTATCATGGCAATTCCAGTAGCTACCACTAGTGAGGGATGATTGCTCTGAAATTACGTCTATTTGGTAGAAATGACTGTAGTTGGAGAAATGAGTACATACTTGCCTTCAATCAATTATGTTTTTTTTCTTTTTCTTTTCTTTCTTTTTTTTTCTTTTATGGGTTGGGCAAATGAGTCCCAAGAGGTCATTATATAATAAAAAGTAATTACCTCATTATAATTATAAACATAATATTGGCTAATTCTATTTATAAACAAAGTGATAGATAAGTTAGGGCATATTTAAAGAAAACATATAAGCATCTTTGGATCATTTAAACTATTCATTGCCTAACTTGAATAATTATTGAATTTCTGCTTAGTTGTTCTAGATCATGGCTGGAAAAGCGACTCATTCCCAACCTTTTTCATATAGTTGAAAACATTTTGAAGCATAATCACACACTGTTTTTGGTTCCGTGGCTTCACAGCTGCTTGGCATTAAAAACCCTTCAGGGGCATTTTCTTGATGTTTTTCTTTGAAGAATGCTTTTAACTAGAACTTACCGCTTCTTAGAGAGAAGGCATTCTATTGCATCCTCAATTTCCATTCTTGTAGAGTTTTTCCTGCTCATTCTTGCTTGTGTCTTATTTACATAAAAGAGGAGCTACTTTCTGCTTCATGTGCTTGGATTCAATAAAAAGCCAGATTATAAAGCTTGTCTTCCAAAGGGGTGCACCTAGATGGGAAGAACTGTGACTCCCACTCACAACAATCCTTTTTTAATCAGGAGGGATTCATCTTTCTCCACTTGACAACTTCTGTGAATTCACTCTAACCACCCTCTTCCCTGCTGATATCTGCTATGCATCTGAAGAGAATTGATTTCTTTACTCTACAAGAAAGGTTTCCAGCATTTTTATAGCCTACTTTTAACTCATACTTTGGCACAACCTTCTTTTAAATGGATCGTGTATTTTTTTTTAAATCACCTACATGCAAACATAAATAGCTCTCAAGAAGAGATACACAGTATTATATGAACTTAAAAATATTTATTAAATACCTGTCATTCTCAAGGCACATATTATCTACATCATTGAGCCAAGTTTAAACATTATACAAGGTCTTTTTCAGGTACTACACTGAGAAGTGCTTCAGGGCAATTAGTTGCCAGAAATGATAATGAATGAATGATGTTTGACTTTTCTGAGAAGGAGAGGCCCAGATAGAGCTAAAAATACGCAGTCTGTGAGTCAAATGGCCAAGTTTTGAATGATGGGAGATTCCCTCAAAGTGCATTCAACTGAGTGGGAAAGGAATAAAGAGGTGACCTGTACCCTAGTCCCTCCTTAAACTGTTAGTGATCTCATCCATTCCCATAGCTTCACCTGTTACTTCTCTCTCTCGGTCTCCGTCTCTGTCAATGCTTTATTTGCATGCTCCATTTTCATACAGGGTTCACAGGAGATATTCCTCAGTAACATTCCTATGGAGAGTGTGTCTTTCCATAAGGGCATCTTTCACATCTAATATAGTAGGGGAGTTCTAAATTGGCATGGAACTTGAAAGCAGGTACACAGCACAAATCAGTTATATATTAGGATGTTGTTCATTTCCTCTTCAATTGTCTCTTAAACAGCATATGAAGTAACTGTTGTTCGGTTAACTGAATACCACCCAGAAGGAATTGTCAGAAAGGTTCAGTTGTGTCTCTAGGGGGCAGTCTATCCACAAAGGGGGAAATAGGTCTGAGGATGGATGGACCAGGAGATCTCTGTCTCTTTCCCTCTGCTTCCAGCTTCTTTCCCTCAGAGGGTCTCTCTTTCCCTCAGAGGTTCTCTATTACCAGAGTCCAGGAGGTCAGCATGAAGCCTCATCCAAAATGTCCCTTAAGGCCTAGAGCCATGGAGGTGGTGCTGTGAGAGCAGCCAAAGGAGGGAAGGAGGAAAGCTTCTTATACTTGTCATTAAAGGTTGAGGGTTGCATTTTCTTTATGGGTTCTGGTACCCAGGCCACAGTCAAGGGTGCAAGAAGTAGAGGAGGAAAAATAGTCCAGATGCCACCTCCCTGGTAGCAGACATTAGGAACCCATTGATGAAGGGAGCCTAGTCTGGTAATGTGTGTTGAGGGTCAGTTCATCTTGTGGCAGCATCCCAACCAAAGTTTTCAAGTCCCTTCATCAGGCCCTGGGCCTTATTCTTTCAACAAGAGGGAAGATTTAGTAAGTCAGGCCCCCTCCATCCTGCGGTAGCACTGAAAATGCTTGGGTAGGGCTGAAGGGCAGTGAGCATCACACCAAAGACCACTTGAGGTGAAACAAGCATTGAGGGCAAGACAGGGATATAGAGTGAGGCCTGACAAGAGAGGGCCCAAGTCCTCCTCCCTGTGCTGTCCTTATGAAGGTGAGGGATCCAGAACTTGTCTTTGCAACCTTCCACACATTTTGTACTTGGATGGAAAGAGCCTGGGGATGGCAGGAATCTGAGAGTGGCAACCAAGGCTGGAGTCCAGTCAAAGTCTCTCTTACACATTGACCAAGCTGTGGGTTCCAGGAGGCAGAGCTTCCTCTGATCTCACCTGTGGGGGTCTGGGAGAAGGGGTGATTTTGACTGGCCATCCTGGGGATAGCAGGGATCCAGGGTGGCCTTATCAGGGAAAGAGGCTCTGGTCAAAGTCTCTATTCTAGGGATTCATCAAGAATTAGTCAAGGAGGTTGGCTTAGGCTGGGCTCAGTACACGTTTCCTGGATGCCAGTAGTCACTTCAGGTTCTCAGTGTTAGGGTTAGGGTTAGGTCAGTGTTAGGGGGAGTCAGTTACAGTCTAGCATTATGCACTTTGAAACAGACACCAATGGGATATCAGGGACAGCTCATATTCTGCAAATGACACACTCCCAATTGGGGGAGGGGACTGATGCCCCTGGGCCTCCCCATTTGTCCATCACTTTCTTAGGGTCCTGGGTGGGCGTTCTCTGATCAGATCATTCCTGCTGATCTGTGGGAGTGGGGAGTGGGGGGGGGTAAGGGAAGGTGACTTTGAGTGGGGCAGGGTCCAGGCAGGAGGCTCTGGTCCTGGCTTGTTCTCTGGGCCCCTCCCTCCCTCCTGCTGCTGTAGCCCTCCCACCTACCCCAAAAGAGGACAACCTTGATATTGAGGTCAATTGTTATCTCTTTGCAAAATGTGTTTCAAATCTGTTTCTATGTGTTTCAAAACCCCTTTCAAGGTTTGGCTGATTATATTTTTATATTAAAGGACCAGAAATGAAGTGGAAGCAGCATAAGAAACTAAGATTCTGACTCTTGGGCTTAGTTTTGTGTGTGTGTGTGTGTGTGTGTGTGTGTGTGTGTGTGTGTGTATGTGTGTGTGTGTGTGTGTGTGTGTGTGTGTGTGTGTTTCTCTACTACCCACATATCTTCATGGACTAGCAGAAGAAGTTTTTTATTGTAGGAGTGGAGAACCATGAAGAGAACTTAGGTAGTTACTGAGCAAATAATCATTAGATTAACTTTTAGTAATTTAAAATTTGGGATGCATATGGAACATTTAAGATGAGCTATGGTAAGTTTGCCCAAGGAGATCCCAAGTCCAGTGAACAGGAAGCTGAATCCAAAGAAAGATTAGGTCAGAGAGCATTAGAGAGTCCAGAAGATCCTGTTCTATTCTAAAGATCTTGGTGGGTGAGTGCAGATGGGAAGCCTAGTCAAGACTCAGAAGAAAATAAAACATTTTATTGAAAAGATTGGTAGCAGAAAAAAAAACTGTTGGGTTAGCCTAAAATGGCGTTATTGTGACTACTCTACACAGGTTTTAGCTGAGCTTCGACTTGGATACAGTAAAGCGGTGTCCATTTGATCTGGGCGGAGACCACGAGACTAATGGGGTGCAGGCCTAATGGGAACAATGTGATGATATTACTAGAAGATATTAGTGGTCCTGCAAATATTAGAGGCATGCATTGTTCCTCTATGTGTGTGCTATGGACATGTGCTCTGCATATGTCTTGGTTATGCATTTGTTCCCTATATGAGTGCCTTTTCACAGGCATACCCTGGCTACATATGGTCCTCCATGAGTATTTCCTACGTATGTCCATTCTTCCCACTAATGTATATATTTATAAACGAGTGTGCCACAGGTTTATGGGAGAGATGTTTTATTGCTATTTTTTTAAAAAAAAATTATGCTATTTTTTTCTTTGGGCAGCTAAGTGGTGCAGTAGATAGAGTGCTAGGCCTGAAGCAGTAAGACTCATCTTCCTGAGTTCAAATCTGCCCTCAGACAGATTCTTGGCAAGTCTTTTAATCCTGTTTGCCTCAGTTTTCTCATCAGTAAAATGAGCTGGAGAAGGAAATGGCAAACCACTGTAGTATCTTTGACAAGAAAATCCCAAATAGGGTCATGAAGAGTTAGACATGACTGAAATGACTAAACAACAACAAATTTTCCCCTTAAATGTCTTTTCTTTGAACTAATTGTGAACCCTGACTGACCATTAATGGTAAACAAATTGGTGGGGGCTTCTGAGGTATGGTTTTAAGGTACTCATGCCCCTGAAAAACTATTTGGGGGATTTGTCTTCTTAGTTGAGGAGATGCCACCAGGGGTACCATAGATGATTCCGAAATCTACTTATCAAAACTTCATTTGTTTCCTTTACATACTCTAAATTCCAGCCAAAATGGCCTACTTGGCTGTTCTTGACACACCCTTCCATCTCCCATCTGCATGCCTTTGTCCTGGTTTTCTCTCAACTCTAGAATGCTCTCTTTCCTCATTTCTCCCTCTTGGAATACCTAGCTCCCTTCTGGACTCCTTGAAGAAGTTCAGCGACAACTTCCTGATTGAAATTTTTCTTAAAAACTCTATTGTTGGTGCCTCTCTGGAGTTAGAGGACCCAGTTCAAATACTTGATGCTTATAAAATGTCAATACTTCCTTGATGCTTATTACTTCTGTGCCCTTGGGTAAGTCATTTAACCTTTTCTGCAACTCAGTTTCCTCATCTTTCAAATGAGGGGGTTTGACTCCGAGATCTCCTCTAGCTCTGTTCCTATAAATCGATAAGCATTTATTAAATTCTTAGTCTAGGCATAGGTGTATTAAACATTTATTAATATTTAATTTATTTATTAATATTTAGGATATTAAACACTATATGCTAGGGTCTGCATTAGGTCATGGGTATCAAAGTAAAACAGTTCCTGCCTTCAAGGAGCTTACATTCTCTTAGGTGAGACAACATGTACAAGTACATACAAAATTAGATTCAAGGTAATTTTGGGAGAAAGGAAGCACTAGAAGCTGAGGGTAGTATTAAAGACTTCATGTAGGTGAGCTGATTCTTAAAAGAAATTTGATATTCTACAAGGTGGAGGTGAGGGGGTACTAAATTCTAGGAATGGGAGGTGGCCAAGCGAAGGCATGGAGATGGGAGATGAAGTGAGAAATATGAGAAAAAACAAGACAGTCAGTTTGGATGGAATGTAGAGTTCATGAAGGTAAGAAATGTATGTTACAGAGGTTGCCTTCCATGGAGCATACATGGAAATTTCCCTATGGGGTGCCATGGAGTGTGGTATGGAGCTTCCCTAGAAACTTACTGGGGCATCTGGGGTTTAGCACTGGAGGGTTTGTACTTTGTGAAAGTGATCCCTTTATCAGTCACTGAGTAAGTAGTAAGAGCTTATAACTCATTGTATCTCTAAAAGGGAGTGAACCCCTTTCTGCCTTCTTTCTCTTCATGGCAGGACTATTTGAACCTCTCCCTTTAGGGGTGTAGGAGGAGACTGGTACCATTTTCCTACTTTGGCTGCATGTCAGCTATGAGCACATGTCTTAGACATTAGAATATAAACTCCTTGTGCCTAGGGATTTTCATTCTTTGCATTCCTATTCCTAGTGCTTAGCATAGTGCCATAGTCCAAGTCTGTTCAAGTTCATGTTCATTGTTTCCATGACCCTATCTATCCATTTCATCCTTTGTCATCTCCTTCTCTTTTTGTCTTCAATCTTTCCCAATACTGGGGTCTTTTCCAATGAGTCCTGCCTTCTCTCCTTCTCATTATGTGGCCAAAGTATTTAACTTTCAGCTTCAGTATTTGACCTTCCAGTGAATAGCCTGAATTAATTTCTTTAAGTATTGACTGATTTGATCTCCTTGTTGTCCAAGGAACAACCAAAAGTCTTCTCCAGTACTACAGTTCAAAAGTGTCAGTTCTGTGGTGCTCAGCTTTCCTTATAGTCCAACTCTTGTAGTCATATACTACTATTGGAAAACCATAACTTTGATTATATGGACCTTTGTGACAACATGATATCTCTGCTACCCAGATTTGCCATAGCTTTCCTTTCAAGGAGCAAGTGTCCTTTAATTTCATGGCTGCAGTTACCATCTGCAGTGATCTTTGAACTCAAGAATATAAAATATGACACTACATCCATTTCTTCTTCCTTTGTTTGCCCGGAGGTGATGGGACCAGTTGCCACGATATGAGTTTTTCTGAGGATACTTCATTTCTTCTAAGGAATTCACACCTATAGTAGTGTATATAGTGATCACCTGAATTAAATCCATCCATTTCCGTCCATTTAAGTTCACTGATGTTCAAGATATCAATGTTCAATCTTTCCACCTCTTGTTTGACAACATTCGGCTTTCCTTGATTCATAGATATTATATTCCAGGTCTCTATGCAATGTTGATCTTTACAGCATTGGACTTTCCTTTGTCACCAGATGCATCCATAGCCAGACTTCCTTTCTGCTCTGGCCCAGCTGATTAATTAGTGGTGGAGCTATTTGTAGTTGTCCTCTAGTCTTCCCAATTAGCATATTATATACTTTCTGACTTGAGGAGCTCATCTTCTGTACCAGTAAGGCAATAATAACAACATAGATGATAATTGTCAAAATGCCTATGTGGTTCTGTATCACAAAGTATACGAGACTCTCCACATCAAAGGTAGAAGAAGTAAACCATTTTTTCAGACACCAGAGAACCATGTCCCACAACCCGTTATCCAGTCTATCACAGCAGTAAAACATTCCACACGCAATATAACAACTTGAAGACTTGCTCTTCCTAAACCTCTCCGATGCCCTGCTAGGGGCTTCCCCAAAACAAACTCACAGTACAGCTAAGTCAGCCTGTTCAGTTCTAACAATCTCGAGGGTGGCCATTAGCCATTAGCAGCCATAACTGCTCTCTCTCAATATCTTGTGACATAACTTCTTTTTCCTGTTAGGAAGCTCCTCCCACCACATGTGACTTAGGCTTCCTGTGATGTAAGCAGGTCATATGGCCTATTAATGGGTGGGAAAGATCTTCAAATCTAAATTGCTACTACATCTTCTGATGTCATCTCTTTTATCGTTTTAATATTTTCCATGGGGTTTTCTTGGCAAAGATATTGGAATGGTTTTCCATTTCCTTCTAGAGTGTTTGCCTTTTCCCATAACTTTCCACCATGATCTGTCCATCTTGGATAACCCTGCCCAGCATAGCTCATAGTTTCATTGAGCTATGCAAGTCCCTTCACCATGACAAGGCAGTGATGGGGGTGGGGTGGAAAGTAGTAGGTACTTCATAAATACTTATTGATTAATTGATGTCCTGCCTGGGTGAGCTTGAGACTGGATCCTGTAACCCAGGATTTCCTACTGTTTTGTGTCCCTTTCTTGAGAATAGATAACTGAACATTAATCCCAGGATGGTCATATAATTCCTTGGAGTTAACCTTGTGAATGTGAGAAGCCAGAAATTTTTGAGTCACTTGGTCAGAGATAACTAGCAATAGGAAGAGTTTCTTCATTGGAGAATATGAACACTGATGGGGGAGTAGTTCGACCCTAGAAATCAGGGAGCTGGAGGGAATCATTTGGACAGTGCAGAGGCAAAGTTAAATTTAAATTGCTTATTTAGCAGTCCCTCTAACTGTATCATGTCTTGATGTTTTAAGTATCAAGCTCCCAGGAGATTTATAAGTTATTACTAGTGCTTTTTAAGTTTCCTGTCAATGTGGATTTGTGAGACTTTTGTGTATAGTATTTCTTTTGTTCTATGTCTTTTTTGGAAGAAATAGCTGACCTATATCTGTTCTATGTTGTATATTGAGTATTTTTCTACTTTGCACTTTGGAGAGATTCCATACGTGAATCAAAACCTAAGCTTTAAGTTACTTTCCCCAGGGCTCCGGGATGGGAGGTATAAATAGCCAAAGAGTTCAAGAAAAAAGAGCCTGAGTCTTTTTTTCAGGTGGGCAGGCATCTCAGGAATTGACCCAGTGTACCCTCGTGCATGGGTCTGGAGATGAGAGGGACCCCTTAGTGGAGAGGAAGAAGGTGAAATGCTCCAGTTTCCTGGACCAAGGAGTGGCTGTTGCTGTAGTGACTTTAAATCCCAAACAGAGGATTTTTATATCTCATCCTATTACTAATAGAGAGTTGCTAGAGTTTGAATAGGATAGTGATGTGATCAGACTTATGTCTTAAGAAAATCACGTTGGCAGCCCTATCTGCATGTCTTTCCATATATCTGCTTCCTTATATATCTCTATATCTATCAATCTTGTTGTCAGTCACTGACATAAAGTTTTGGTTATTCAGTAATGAAAAACATTTTTTTCATTCAAAATTATTGCCTTCCTTAGCCAATCTCATCCAGGGACTGAAAAGTTATATCCATTTTGCTGGGACCATAAACTATGTACCTTGATGTGAGCACATAGCATAAAGGAGGGTCTAGCATTGCACTTCCAGTTTGTGATCCTGACTCTGATTCTCTACTCCAGATACAGCAAACACAATTTCAAGCAAGTTTTCTGTTTTCCTGGAATTGGTTGAAAAAAATATTCCCTAAACTACTGGAAAAATGCCTGTTTGCCACTGCAGTAGTCTGACTCTGCCTAGCATTGACCACTAGCATTCCAATTTAGGCACATGATTTGATGTGATGAATTCTGATGGAGATTGTAATGGCTGCTTTAATGAACTTAAAGTACTTTATTTGTTTCTACAGTGACCATCTTTAAATAATGATTGTCCCCTAGCTGAAAGTAGACAAAAGTAGACAAAACTGACCTGAAAAATACAGCTATTACAATGATAAATATAATAGAGGGTTTTTTGTTGCACCTTTATGAACCCCTGATATGACACTTCATATTAACCTAAACTAAACATAGGTCCTAAAGAATTGCAAGCTCTCTCTCTCTTTCTGTCTCTCTTTTCCTTCTCCTCTTTCCCCCTTTTCTGTCTCTGTCTTTCCTCTTCCCCCTCCTCTATCTCTGTTTCTGACTCTCTAGTTCTCTCTCCCCTTACCTTTTTTCCTCTCCTCTACTCCCCTTCCTTCACCTCCCCTCTTCTTTCTCTTTGCCTCTGTCTGTTTGTTTGTCTCTGCCATTAGCTCTCTTCTCTCCTTGGTTCAGGGATTGCTGGGATCTGTGAAGAACCCTGGACTTGGAATCAGGTGACCTGGCTTTGAGTTCCAGGCTGGTTTAACTTGTGAATCTGGGTAAGACCCTTAACCCTTTCATTTACTTGATTTCCTAATTTACACCTCACAGGGCTGTTGTGAAGGAAGTGCTTTGGAAACTATAAAGTGTCTTAATTTTGTTTTTGGATTCTCTTTTCTTTTTAGAAGAAGTGTGGCATCTCTATGTAGATAGATAGACAGAGAACTGACCTTATAGACAGGAAGTCCTGGGTTTAAGTCTAATCTTTAACATAAATTCTCTGTGTGACCCTGGGCAAACCACTCAACCTCTATAAGACTCCAAGTTGCAGAGAAGTCTCACTGTTACCTGGACTTTCCTTATCAGAGAGCTTCCAATGCCAATGAAATCACAGGTAGATTCAGCTACATGGTGCAGTGGATAGAGTACCAGGCATGGAGTCAGAAAGTTCTGAGTTCAAATACCACTTCAGACATGTGCTAGCTGTGTGACCTTGGATAAATTGCTTAACTTCTATTTACTTCAGTTTCCTCATCTGTAAAATAAAGATAATAATAGTACCCACCTTTCAGGATTGTTGGGAAGACCCAACGAGATATCACCAGCAAAGCATTTGGCACAGTGCTTGGCATGTAGTAGGTACTATATAAATGCTATTATTGTTATTGTTATTATTATCATATTCAGCCCCTATCTCTATTTTCTATTTTTCATATAACTTTCATTCTGAATATATCTCTCCCTCTTCTGACAATGAGCTATCCTTTGTAATAAAGAATTTAAAAAAAAGACAAAACACAACTCATCAAAATCAATCAATGCATGAACTAAATCTTTCAGTAAGTATAATAGTCCACAGCCTTAGTCTCTGACCTCTTTACTTTTTAGAGTCGTATCAGCAGAGCAGTAGTTTTCTCTTTCTCTTTGCTGGTACATATACTAATGGCTTTCATTCACTAAAGGTCATATTATTTTCTGTAATAAGGACAGTGATAAAGTATATTCATAATTCAATATGGCAATGTGATTTCCTTGGTGGGTATACTCCCTCCACTGGTGACAAATTGCTACCCCTTTACACCTGAGTGGAGGGTAGAATTCTGAGTGGAATTTTTCTCTTCAAGAAAAAGTTCAACACCTAGCTGTTGAACCTGATAGATATATTATCTGCACTAGGTCCATATGTGAAGACATTTCAACTTGGTGGGTCTCTACCAGAACCTTCAAGAAGGCAAGGTCACCCCCACAATATAGTGAGGTATGGGAGGATCATAGATTCATAATATTCAGAACTAGAAGACATGTAAGAGACAGTCTATTCCAACTTCTTCATTTTATAGCTAAGAAAGGGTAGGCCCAGGGTGGTTAAGGGACTCACCCAAATTCGTGCTGCCATCAGAGACAAGAAATGAATCTAGATCCTCTGACTTCAGAGCCAGTATTCTGCTGTACCAGACCTTTAGGGAAGATAGAAATCATGACATTTATGTTTTCTTCAGGTACACACAGTATTTTATGGATATTTTTAAAAAAGGTCAAGGTATATATTTATTTCACTTTGCAATTTGATTTTTGAAATCATTTACAATATTCTCTCATATTGGAAAAGGATGGCCTTTTCAGGGTAATAGCTTTTTTTTTCTCTTTGAGTAAAATAAAGGTTCTTTGATGAACATGATAGGAACATTGAAAAGATATGTTTAAAATGTCTCAAAGTTTCGACGAAGTAGTATGATGGAAGACTTACATATGTATGTATGTGTAAATACACATATGCATGTATTTGTGTATATCTCTCTTTACAACAGCTCCTAATAATTCTTATTAATTTATTTTCTTTTTTAGGAAAGTTTTATTGCTGCCTTTTATTTTTATGTCATGGTAGTATTCCCATAATACTCCCATCCTCTTTGAATTCTTCCTTGTAACAACCACAAAAAATTTAAGCAAATGGACAGAGCAACTTTCTTAGCCACGTAATGCACATTCTCTATCCATAGTGCTCAGCTCTCTGTTGAGGTCAAGAGGGTCTATTTCCTTATGAGTTCTTCGGGTTTTACATTATTGATTACAGATCATAATATTTCCACTGTTTTTAGTGTTATTATTTACATCATTGTCAGATTATGTATATTATTCTTGTTTTGTATTCCTTCAGGGAAGATTTTCTTTATATTCCTTTATTAAAGGAGGCAGTAATAGTCCATTATGTTACTATACCACAATTTATTCAGCCATTCCCTAATGAATGGACATTCATTTTGTTTTCGGTCTTTTGTTATCATAAAGACTGCTGTTATGAGTACTTTATTACATTTAAGTCCTTTTGTCAGTCATTGCCCTTTTTGGTGTGTATTCCCAATTCCTAATTATATTTCCATGTTGTATCCTAGGGCCATTTGAATAACAAAAGAAAGGAGTCCATTGGGTGTGATTACTTTGGTGTTTTCATTTCATCATGCTGTAGAATGATTGTGCTCCTCGAGGGTAAGGGCTGTTAATAGCTTTGGTTCTACATTCCCAGCACCAAGCATAGGGCTTGGCATATAGTAGGCATTTAATAATGCTTGTCAATTGGTTGCTAAACATTTAATTAGTATTTGTTGAATTGAAAGGAATTGTAGAAAAAAATCCAAAGATTTCAATGACTAGATTTTAAGAAGCATTTATGGGAGAACTGGTTACTCTTTGACGTTAGTCTTTCCAATGTTATGCCATATTTCTCAGCCTCTTTCCTTGAATGGACATCTAGAGACTCTGCTTTCCTCCTCCCCCTTACGCCCTGCCCCTCTGAATATTTTGGAATTCTCCTTTGGATTATAAGCAGGGTTTGGATAGAAGAGAATTTCATAGGCTTTTAAAAACCAAACTGCTACCTTTTTAAAAGGGTGTTGTTGGTGAGGAAGCACCTTAGGCATGGGGATAACATGGGAGAGAGGTCTATTACATTTAGCGAACACCAATTAAATGCCTTTCTGTGCAAGGCACTGTGCTAGGCTCTGGGGATATTAAAATGATAAATTACATAATTTCTACCCTCAGAAAGCTTGAATTCTATTGAAGGGGGTAACAATGTGCACAGATGAGTAAATACAAAGTTATTTGAGAAGAGAAGTAGTTCTAATAACTAGAAATTGGGATGAATCAGAATTGTCTCTTTTTTTTTAGATATTGTACCACTGACTTACAAGTTCCTTGGGACACGATTTCTTTTGTAGCCACTTGTGAGGTCAGGACTTTATGAAGAAATGTCTCAGGTATTAGGTTTACACAGCTCTGAATTTTCCAGATAAATGCCCAAGTCTCCATTTTACTTTGAGATGTATGGGCTTGACCTAAATTTCCCAACTGTTTCTTTAAGCTGATAAGGCAAACATGATTCTTTTTCTTAAATCCTAAATACCGAAGAGTGCTATTGTGAATTTATGATCCCCTGTTATTTGTGAAATTATCTCTATTGTTACAGTTTGACAAATCACTAACAGATACACATCACAAAATGCCAGGCACTTCAGCTCATTTAACTGCTTTCCTTGGTATTTTATTCTCCCTTCCCTCCATGATTACTGTCATTTTTTTTAGCTCTATATTAAATCACCATCTAATTATGCAACATCACAGAAACTCACAACAGAAGAACGTGTCTCACTCTTGAAGTCTAAAAACAAGTTTGCCAAGTCAGTTCAGAGACAACTGTGTTGTCACTTCTTTTGACCTTGGTCTGCCCTAATGCTGTTTTAGACCTCTAGATTTGGACTTCACTCTTACAGTTATGGTAGAAATGAGCTCAAATGGAAAAATCTGCCCTGGGCACATTAATTGAGAATTGTGTAAGGTGAAGGGTGGGAGCAAAGTGGGAGATGTTCACAGTGAACTTATACCAGAAGATTCATAGTCACAGACTCAGAAATTTGGAAAACATATGGGATGTGTGTGTGTGTGTATGTGTGTGTGTGTATGTATGTGTGTGTGATATAACAGAGTGTGATACAACAGAGAGAACACTGTGACTTAGAAGAAATTTGAATTTGAATCTCCCCTCCCACACTTCTAAGATGTGTGACCATGGCAAAATCACTTAACCTCTCTGGCTGTCAGTTTCCTTATTCATAAAGTGGGGCTAATAAGAGTACCTACCATGTAGGATCATTGTTAAGATCAGATGGGATAATGTGTGTAAAGTATTTTGCAAACCTTAGAGTGCTATATAAATGGCGACAGTTACTATTACTACTATGTGATTTATTTGATAGGTAGTTATAAGACTCTTTCTCTAAGAATTGTAAGCCTGGTTTATATAGTTGAAGTATAGCAGAATTAAATCTTGAATTTAGACAATGTGATGGTTGAGATAATTTAAGTCAAAGAGTATGCTTAGAGTAGAATGTAACTTCTTCGAGGACAGTGTCTATTTTATTTTGTGTCTTTATTCCCAACTTCTAGCATAGTGTTTGGAATACAGAATAAATGAAAAAGTATTTATTAAGCACTTTTTATGTGCTGAGCTTTGGGGATAGAAATACAAAAAGCATAGGCATCCCTCTTGAAGCTTACATTGTAACGTGGGAGACAATACTTACAAGGGAGAGAGAGGATATTAGGTCTAGAAAGTTACTGATATGGTTACCTAGTCTTAAGAAAACAGATCTGACATACCCCATCCAGGAACAACGGTAGATTCAATAATGGGTCATAGTTCCAGAAGGGAGAGCAGCAGGGAGAGAAAATCTGTAGGAAAGCAAGCCTCCTTGCTAGGAGGAGGAGTTGGACACAGAGTAGTGAAACATGACTGGGGCTTTTTCTGAAATAGTGATGTGGGAGAGGCAGTCACCAGTCAAGTGGCAGGAAAGCAGCTGGAGAGGAAAAGATGAAGAAAAAGGTGAAGGAACCAAGTGTTCATTAAACAGGGCTAAGCACTTTATATATATTACCTCATTGATCCTTACAACAGTCCTGAGAGGTAGGTGATATTATTATCATCCCTATTTTATAATTGAGGAAACTGAGGTGAAGTGACTTGCCCATTCAAGGTCATATAGTTAGTGTCTTCAGGCAGGATTTGAACTCAGGTTTTCCTCACTCCAGGTCCAGCCCTCTATCCACTGTTCTATTTACCTCGCTGTTCCTGAAGAGTTGGAGTAGGTACAGAGGATCTTATATCATCTATCCTCATTTTATGAGGATCGTATATTTAAGAGCTAAAACTTCATGGATGTTCTAGTTCAGCCTTCTCATTTTTTAAGTCAGTCAGTCAGTAAACATTTATAAATGAGGGAACTGAGGTTTGTGGAGGTTCAATGACTTGCCCAGGACTTGCATTAACAGGAAGTAGGGTCAGAGGTAGAATTTAAGCCTTAAAAATGCTTGTTGAATTTAATTGATAAAGGTTTCTCAAACTCTTCATTCCTGTTTGCGCACTCATCAATATATATATGACAATATCTGATGCACCTACATTAAAGTGAAGCAATAAAGATTAAACCGGTTAATCGATTTGGAGGTGATATTTACAAAGCTAAAGTGCCACTCAGATCTTATTAATCAAGAAGATGAGATTATTGCTCAGACCTGTTCTTTTGGTAGTTATTACCTTGACAAGTGTATACAGTTTTTCTGGAATTTTCTCATTTCTTTGGATGTGCTTTTGATTGGAATTGTGTCCTATGGGTGGAGGGAAAGACTTGGAATTATTTTTGCTTGAATTGGTTTGAAAACTGGGATTTTTTTTGTAGCTTTAAAACAGAGTTTTTGGAAGCCCCAAAAGCAGATAAAGAAAAATAGAATCTGTGCTGCTATCTTGCCTGCTCCTATAAACCATCAAACTCATTCCAATATAGACTATAAACTCATAGGCCAGGCCTGTGGTTTGCCCCATTTTGCTGAACTCAATATACATGTCAATGACCTGATTTTGCCTTTTTGAAACATTTCTGCTATTTTCTCCTCAGTTTATTTTTGGATTATTATTATTATTACTATTTTATTTCCCTTAACGAAGGCTTCAAAAGAATCTAAATTGACTCATTTGTAACCACCATCTCTTCTGGGATCATCACCTGTTCTCATTTATCAATATTTCTAAGTCAAATTGCTACATTTTTATTTTTATTTAGTGAAGAACCAGCTGCTTTAGCAGCTGTTTCATAAATTTGGAAGATATCCTATCCTTCCTCATCAGTGGAACAGCACCTTAATGCTGTCTGCATATATATAACCTGACTTGAAAAACAGTGAATTTCTTACAGTGAATGCATTCTGATTTAGACCCCACCAAACAAAATCAGTAACCAGTGGTGGTTTATAATGACATGTTTGTTCTCAAATGAAAATTGGAAATTAGAGTTAAATTAAAATAAGAAAATAAATAAATAAGAATTCAAATAAGAAATTCACTGGTCAAGAGTAGCCTTTATAGCTTAAAATTGCACTATCTGGAAAGTGTAAGTTGGAGCCAGGTTTTGAAGGAGTTTAAATTGTTCTTTGTCCTTTGTTATTGAAGAGGACCAATGACATCATGAGTGTGATATATTACCTTACATATGAATTGGATTTGACTGAGGTAGAGCTGTGCGAAGTCCTCAGCCTCACCTAGCTCTCTCCTCCAGAGTCATCAGAGTCCAGTGGCAAGGCAAAGGTGAAGACAACTGGCAATAGCCCAGATTGAAGGAACTTAAATAGTTATCTAAGGGCAGAAAACAGCCAGTCCAGTTCCTTAACTGCTCATGTGACTTTGAGCAAGTTACTTCATCTTTGAGCCTATTTCCTCATATGAATGGAGGTGGGCATGTGAGTAGACTGAATGACTCCTGCAGTCACCTGTAGCCCTGAACTGGTGATCCTATGTTACTGTTATTGGATCTCACCTAATATCTGTTATTTCATCTATAGCATAATCACATAGTAAGTTTGATGTGTCCCCATTTTATCTTCTCTATTAGACTGTAAGGTTTTTAAATGCAGGTACTGTGTTGTGCAATGGGAAGCACTTGGGATCTGGATTCAAATCCTCACTCTGCCATTTGGACAAATCATTTCAGTTTCCTGGGCTTTGGTGTCTTAATCTATAAAATCAGAGTTAGACTATATATGACCTCTTACGGTCCTTCCAGCTCTTACTGTATAACCCAGTGCTTTGTACAAAGTTATTAAGCAATGATTATTAAATTGAATTGAATGACATCTTTGTAATTTACTTATTTCAGAATCATCAACTTCTCTTTTAGTCACATAGACACTTTCTGCTCAATTTCCTCCAAAATGGGTAATTCCTGACAAGCACTTTATGTATATTCTATCCCTGCTGCCCCCTTCTTCCTTTGGTGAGTTTTTCCTAGAACCTCCATTTTGAAGGAGAACTCAGACCAACCATCTTTTATTCTCATGACTTTACTATCATGACCGCATGTACTGTCTTCCTTCATTAGAATGCAAAGCCCTTGAGGGCAGAGACTGTCTTTCTTTTTGCTTCTATTTGTATGACCAGTGCTTAACACAGTATTTGACACATAGTAAATTATCTGACTGTTAACTTGGCTAATTTAGTATCTTTTCAGGATTCTAGGGAGACCCAGAGAGAAGAAATGACTTGTCCAAAGTCATACAAATTGTATGTGGCAGAGCCGAGATTATCCTAGGTGCTTTGATTTTAGGGCTGATGCTCTTCCTACTGCAATATACTGCCTTATTATGACTTAATTTAACCCTGGTCATATGTCTGGGCATGAATAGTCAGACAGTCAATAAGCATTTATTAAATGTCTACAATGAATCAGGCCTTGGGCTAAGTGATAGGGATACAAAGAAAGGCAAAAGATGGGCAATACAAAATCAACTATGTGCAAACAAAATATGTACGGGGTAAATTGGAAATAATTAATAAAGGGAAAGGACTAGCATTAAGAGTATTAAATCTCTGAGCTTTTCGATGAGTTTGACACCTATGGAAGTTTTTCATCACTTTGGGACATAAATGCAGCTTTGCTCCAAAATTCCTTAAGGACAGCTTCCTTCTTTATCCTCCTTATTCTTTCTAGTGAGCAACTTCTAAATGTCTCTTTACAAACTATGGAAGTACATTAAATAGCCTTTTGACAGTTAGATCTCTGCTATGGGTTCCACAACTTTTCCTCCTCCATGCAGAAATAGAAAGGGAGAGACATTGTACATTTGTAGTAGCAACAGTGAAGTCTTCTTGTCAGCATAAGCTCCCATGACAATCTTTATTTTCCCACCCAGGAGAATGTGTCTATCATCTTAACTACTCTTTTCTTTGAAGATACCTCAGGCTGGCCTCCTTTACTCTGCACATCTGCCTTGAGTCTACACAGAATCATGAAAAGGTTTTCTGATAGCCATCTTCTCTCTAGGGTTAAATATAAACTGTCAGGTCTTAGAGTCACAAAAACAACGTATGCTACAATATCATTCTTAAATCACATTTAAATGGAACATTTTTTTAAAAACTTTAATATGAAGTTGTTTTTATTTATTTTTTGGCCATGGGGGATTCATAGAGTGGGAATAACAGTTTGTATTGACATAGCATTTTAAATATGTTGTCTCATCTGATCCTCACAATAACATTGTAAGGCAGGTACTTTCGTTATTCCTTTCTTACATCACAGTAAACTGGCAGGGAGAGACTCCACGACTCATGTGTAACTCAGGGTGTTCTTATTCCAAATCCAAATCTTATTCCAAATGCTCTTTTGAGCCATTAGTTTTGGAGTAATCAAAATTTTATTGATAGCTACTTAAGGATAACATCTGAAATTGCTATGGATATGTTTGCACTACTTAATCCCCTAGTAACCAGTTCAGAGGTGGCCAAAAAAAAAAAAAAAACAAACAAACAAACCAAAAACAACCTACTAGGATTTTTAGGGCATATTTTTGTTCCCTCCCTGACCTTTGGGAGGGTGAAGGTACAAGGAATAACAAAAACCTTCCATGTAGCATCAAGAGTACGAAGGAACTGTCCTCTTGCTTCAGTTTAGTTTTAAACCCTTCTCCTCACAAACTCTGCCACAGGGATAACAATACTAATGGTAATAACTACCATTTATATAGTGTTTACTATTTGCCAGGCACTGTGCTAAATGATTTGCAATTGTTATCTCATTTGATCCTCAGAGTAACTCATATTTGTATGCTTTCTGCAGATGAGAAAACTGAGGCAGACAGAAGTCAAATGACTTGCCCAGGGTCACACAGCTAGTAAGTGTCTGAGGATGGATTTAAACTTAGGGCTTTCTGACTCTGTGTTCAGCACTATATCCCCTGTGCCTTCTAGCTGCCTCACAGATCGATGGAGATACCTCTTCCAGCCTACCATGGCTAGAAATTTAAAGTGCATCAGGGAAAGCAATCATGACAGTCTTCTTCCGTGTGAAAAGACATTCCTACAGCAAAAGCCCTGTGAGGCTGAGGCAGACATTTAACCTCCAAAATAGCAGGTACAGTAAACATCAAACATGTACATAAGAGAAATCAGCAAACATTGGCAGAATTTGTTTGATCAAAGTGCTGCTGACAGTCACAGACCTCCAGAGGGAAAATCATGTGAAGAAAACAAGAATCTTTTATTTTCTTTTCAGCATTGGAAGGATAGGAAGCATACACAAGTGGGATGGAAAGATGTGAGTAACCCACAGTGCCCAAGTGAATATTCCTCCCAAACCAACACATTATTTTGGTATTTACTTCTAGTACAACATGGTCACAAAATTGAGCCAAAGCTCCTCTCTTCTCCCACTCTCGTTTTCTTTTTCTCTTTCCTTTCCTCTCTTCAAAGGGGGAAGAAAACTTTGGATGTACATAAGGCAGGCCTCTCAACTGCTTTAAGCCAGAAGTTATTTTATTTTATTTTTTTCTGCTTATGTGGAGTAAAGAAGGTGCTAAAGATAAGCAGAGTGGAAACCTGACTCAGTGACAGCCGACTTAGGAGGTTGTTGTCTGGAAAGCTCTTCTTAAGATGGTAGACACAACTATTTTTAAATGAAGCTGAAAGCAAATGTGCAAAGGGGAGTGTGTGTGTGTGAGAGAGGGACTAATGTGAGTTTTTAGAGACTGCTGCTCATTTCCTTTTTAAACTTTATTGTCTGTTCCAATATTTCTTTGTCCTGAATTTGGTAAATTAGCAGGACTTAGAATCATGTAAACTGAGAATATTAGAACCTAAAGGGATCCTATTGGTCATCTAGTCCACTTATTTATCCCCAACCCCTCATTTTTATGGATTAGGAGAAAGCTAGAGTTTAGATCAGGAAAGTATGTCTTGTCCTCAGTTACACAGCAAATTGGTGACAGAGTTAGGATCAGGATCCATGTTGTGTAACTCCTAGTGGCATGGGTATAGGTAGGAATCTTGGCATCTCATGTATTAAATTACAGAGGGTGGTGTGTGTGTGTGTGTGTGTGTGTGTGTGTGTGTGTATGGTTGTATGTGACAAGACCGTGTTTCCCTGTATCCGTCCAATAGGAATTAGTTTTCCTTAAAAGGCAACCAAACTGATCCTGGGAATTGATTAATCCCTGCCTTCCTTGATGAAACTTCCTGGTTACCTAAGGATATAAAAAGTCCCACTCACATGGAGTTGGGAGCCCTCCAACTTGTTGGATTTCTGAAGACTGCTAGAGTTAAATCTTATTCTGCTGATCAGGCCCTAGTTGCACAGCTTGCTGTATTAAACCTTTTGTTAACTTTTCAACAACTTGTGAGTGTCTCATTTTGATAATTGACCCTGAACTAACAGGATGTTGGTGTTGTTGTTCAGTCGTGTCTAACTCTTAGTGACCCTGTTTTGGGGTTTTATTGGCAAAGATACTAGAACGGTTTGTCATTTCCTTCTCTAGCTCATTTTTAGAAATGAGGAACTGAGGCAAACAAGTTTATGTGACTTGCCCAGGGTCATACAGCTAGTAAGTGTCTGAGGCCAGATTTGAACTCAGGAAGATGATTCCAAGCCTGGCGCTCTATCCGCTGTGCCACCAAGCTGCTTGTAGTGTTAAGCCCCCTCTAATAGGACATGAGAAATGCATGGATATTACCACATCTGTGCAGGGCTGAAGTAGATTTGAGACAGAGATTCATGGGAATTTGAGGTGGCTGAGGAATTATGATTCCAAGGTGTTCAAAAGGAAAGGGGTTAGGGTGGCTAAAACTGTGAGTCAAGTACTGATTCATACTGATCTAATAGCAATAAGGATCTTGAAAAGTGGACTAAATTTTACAGGTGATTTCAGATACAAAAAAGTTTTGTGGATGTGTTTGGTTTCGCATATTTGTTTCAAATATTTAGAGATTACTCGTACTTTGTGAGATGTTTCTTGTAACAAAGTAAAACAGTTGAGTAAAACTAATATTAGTGACCTTGTTAGAAAGTACATGTGCCATTTCACACTTGTGGAACTTCTCTATTTTAAAAAAAATAGCAATCTATTTTCTCTTCCTTTCATATTGATCCCATTGGGAAAAAAAGGAAAACCAAAACATTATTTTTGTAAAAAATATGCAGTCAGGCAAAAAAAATTCCTTCAATGATTGCATACATACATATATCTATATAAACATACATTCATGCATATGTTTTCTTACACACATACATATACATTTATATGTATATTTATGCATATATGTATACACAGAGATAGATATGATATATATGTGTATATGTACACACATTTTATTGTGCTCCCTAAATCTGTTAGTCACATCTCTGTAATGGATAGCATGTTTCATTACTGGTCCTGTGGAGCAGGAATAGTCATTGTATTGACCATAGCTCTTTATAGCCCTCAAAGTTGCTTGTCTTTATAGTGTTGTATAAATTGTTGTGTTCATTTCATTCTTCTTCAGTTTATAAAAGTTCCCCAAACTGTTCATTTTTATAATATTGATGTTAGTCTATCCGTCATGGTTCTGCTCACTCCATGCTACATCAGTTAAAATAAGTCTTTCCATGTCTCTTTAATTTTTATTTATATCTTTTTGAGATCATATATTTTCTCATTTCTTATAGCACAATAGTACTGTATCATATTCATATACTACAGCTTATTCAGACATTCTTCACTCAATGTACATTCTCTTAATTTCCATTTTTTGCCACCATAAAAGAGCTGCTGTAAATATTTTTCTATAAAAGGACATTTTCCTCTTTCCTTGATCTCTTTTGGTAAAGGCCTAGTATTGCTATAGCTAGGTCAAAGACCATGCTCTGGTTAGTAAATTTTTGTATATAATTCCAAGTTGCTTCTAGAATGGTTTCAGATTGATGATAGTGGAGGGAAGGTTTGTAAGTATCATTGGGGAGAAAGGAGTGTGCCAATTCCTTTCTCCTCGGCTTGCATGTCAGAGGGTTTTAGAGAAGGAGCAGCAGCCAGCCTTGAGCAGAATGCCAATAGAGGTGGTATCTTTGGGAGAAAGCTAGATTTCAGTGAGCACTAGAATATGAGTGGGAGAGATATAGGTTATAAGCATATAGATGCAAAGCTGGAATGGACCATGGAGACCATCATTCATTCAATCATCTATTGAACTATTGCTTTGTGTCAAGTAATGTTTGTAGCGTGCTTAGCACAGAACCTGGGATATAGTGGGGGCTATATAAATGCTTATTCTTTCCTTCCTCTCCTTCCTTCCTCCCACCTTCCTCCTGTGATAAGTACTGGGGATTGAGACAAAAGTGAAACAGTCTTTGTCATTGAGGAGTACACATTCTAACGGGGAGACATATATAAGAATATATACAAAATTAAAACATGGTAGTTTTGGGAGGAAGGGCCCTAGCAGCTGCCAGTATCAAGAAAGGCTTCATGTAAGGGTGACAACTGAATTGAGTTGAGTCCAACATCCTCATTTTATAGCTAAGGCAAAGTAACTTCTTAACTATTAAGTGGCTCAAATTCAGGGCCTTTGAATCTAACTTCAGTAATTATCCCACTGCACCACAGTAGTGGAGGATTCCAGAGAATGAACTGAAAATGGAAGACAGAGGTAGGCATGGGACGCAGAGAAGGTGTGTGAGGAGATGAGGGTCCGAGGCTGATGTTTTCATCCTTGGATGTTGATTCCCTGTCCCAATCTGGTCTTGTCCCATACTGATCCAAGATACTTGAACTGTACAGAGAGCTGGTTTTGAAAGGCTGCTATGTGGCAGGCTTGTTGGAAAACAGCCTCATGGCCACGTGTACTTGAGGTGTGGCAGTCCAAAACCTAGTAAGGGGGCTGGAGGGAGCATCAATACCATGATGTATTGGGTAAGGGGGAAAGTGGACACTGAGGAAGAGGGGAAATCATGCACCATCTTACGTTGGTATTTGGATCAGAAGCCCAGCTGCCCTGTGCTAGTTTCAGCTCTGCGTAGTGTAGTGCTTTTTAAAACTGCATTACTGAATTAATAGGCTTTTTTTTGGGCTTGAACTTATTTTTTTCAGTATACATGCATTGATAATTAGGTGAGGTCATTTCTGTTAATTTTTCTCCCTTGTAACTCCTGTTTTTAGTCTCTTCTTTCACTCCCAGTTTCTTCTCTTCCTTTAGTCAAATCTTCCATTGTTTTCTCTAGCCTTGTTTCAAAGTCTTTTTAGATGTCATTCTTTACCTTGCATTTGTTGATTTGTTTCTGGTTTTTTTCCACACTGGATATTTGCCTTTTTCTTTCTCCCAAGACTTTGAATCTCTGTGGCAGTTGGCATAGTCTCCACCATTTCATCCTTCTCTTATAAATATTATCAAAGGGCTCACCTATATTTAATCTTCAAGAAGAAGAAAAGATGGATAAAATGGAGGCTACACCTTTCCTGTCATTTCCTTCTCTCAAAGAAAGGTCTGCCGTTTCTCTGGAAGTGTCTCCCTATTAATTTCCTCTGTTTACTCTGACTACTTCAACTCAGCTTTGTTATGAAAGGCAGTGTTATCTTCCTCTTTGGAAAATTCAGTTCACAAATGGGATTTAGTGAATTCTCACCAGTTAAAGAAGTAGGCAGGGATATAGAAAGAGGGTAAGAATAACAGGAGAGAAGAGAGCACCATTGCACTTTTCATCTTTCCTCTGTGAGGCTTTGATTCAGGATGGATAAATTGTATAAGGGAATGAAAATCTTAGACACCATGTAATCCCACTTTAGTATAACATCTAGTCTTCATAAAGCTCAAAGAAGTTCAGATAAGTGATTAATTATACTCAAGGTTTTTTTTAAATTATAAAATGTGTTACCTATAAGGTAGATATTCTCAATGTGTGATCTGCAAAGGTTGTCCAGATGGTCTAGAGGCTGGTCTCTTCTAGTATTAATAGCTATGCTTTTGTTTCTGGCATGAATGAATAATTTAGTTATGATATCCTTTAATGAGATTTCATCAAAAGCATGACCAATTTCCACACTGATTCTGCCAGGGCATGATAGTCACAAGTGGGAATGAATGGTTTAGGGGTCCTCCTGTACTTTTTGCCTTATTGATACGGTCTGTGGGCTGATAAATTGGAGAACCACCACTTTAAGGAATCTACTTAGTATAACTGGGATCTTCAAGTGGGGACTCTGAGCTCCTGGTTAAAGGAAGAATATTCTGTTTCCCCAGATGACTAGGGAAAAAGGAAAAGAACTTATGTGTTCTAAAATATTTATAGTAGCTCTCTTTGTGGTGACAAAGAACTGGAAATTGAGGGGATGCCCATCAATTGGGGAATGGCTAAACAAGTTGTGGTATATGATTGTGATGGAATACTATGGTGTTACAAGAAATGATGAGCTCAATGATTTTAGAAAAGCATGGAAAGACTTGCATGAAATAATGAAGAATGAAATGAGCAGAACCAAGAGAACGTTGTATACAGTAACAACAGTATTGTTCTAAGAACAACTTTGAATAACTAAGTCATTTTGAACATTATAAATACTCAGATCAGCTACAAATGACCCATGAAGGAAGATGCTATCAGCCTCCAGTGAAAGAACTGATAAACAGAAGTATGTATAGTGTGGTTTTACACATGTATACATATTTGTGTCTATTGGTAGCCTTCTCTAGGGCAGGATGGGGAGGGAGGGAGAAAAAAATTACACAGCAGAGAACAAAAGAAAACTTAGAAGGAAGCACAGAAAAGCAGAGTAGCTTTGAAAATGATGTGTAGTACTTATTACATAGTTTTTCAAAAAAAAGTAAATAGTGTGAGATGGAAATTCATGGTT
This sequence comes from Trichosurus vulpecula, assembly GCF_011100635.1. NCBI lineage: Eukaryota > Metazoa > Chordata > Mammalia > Diprotodontia > Phalangeridae > Trichosurus > Trichosurus vulpecula. The sequence goes on along the minus strand of NC_050575.1, from coordinate 223,444,192 downwards.
TTATATTGAATCCTCTTATGTGGTGCTGTGTATATGGAATTGTCCTTTTTTGTCTTTATGTATTTAAGGTCAAAATGAATAAAAAATAAAAATAAATACCTCTTGATATTTGCCCTCCCATTTCTTCAAACATGTCTTATTATTAGGTTTATTATTAGGCTAAGGAAACTTCAAATAAAATATTGTAGTGATTAAATTCTAGTTAGCTGATTCGAAATCATCAAATGTTGACCAATTATCGGTGGATTTTAGAATGTATTGATAATGTTGTAGGATCATGCATTTTGGGAGTGTTTGAGAGGTATATATTTATGACCTCACTGGCATAAGGAACTCCTGATATGGAAGTCCCCTTTCCCAATGCAGATCAGTAGCTCTGGGGTAAGATATTATCTTGGAGAATTAGTATAGGAGCACAAGAATTTAAATTATTTGGTTATTATGTATTGTGGCAGGACTTAAACAACAGTCTTCTTGACTCCAAGGATGGCCATCTATCCACTATAACATGTAGCCTTGGCACATTCATTTGGGGGGGGAGGTAGAAGATATTGTAATTATTTCATAGTAATTTACTATAATTGTTTTACAGTAATAATTTTGACTCACAACATTTAATCAACAGGATCTTTTCAGTAAGGAAGGACTAAAATGGGGTGAGTGACTAATACCACTAAGATGAGAAAGGGACACCCAACTTTAGTCAAATGAAAGATGTCCCATCTCCATTGTGTGTACTGATCAGCTTAGCTTGGCTAATAATAGGAATCAAGGGTGACACCATCCAGGGGAAAAGTTTTAGAATCAGAATATACTTAGTGACTAACCATAAAATCTAGTGGTCCATCTGAGAAGTCATGACTAGCTAAACCAGTTGATAGACCCAGCTTTTAGACTCTACTTCAGGGAACCAACCAGAAAGGAGACATGATTAGGCAAGAAACCAAAGAGCTTTTAAAGGGGTCAGAACTTGGAAACAACTAAGTGGAGTGAAGGAAATGAAATCCTGGGAGAGGTAGCTTTGGGGTTCAGATAAAGAAGAGTTGTTTCTTGGAGTTCTGGATTAGGGTTGCTTAAGTTTTTTTTTCAGGCCTTGGCCAATGGATAATGTTAATTTATTGGGCCTAAAGGATGTCTGTGTAGTTATTTGGGGGTGTTTTATGTGGCTAAGCCACAAGATGGCACTCAGTGCCCTGAGATATAGCCCAAGTAACTGTGCTGGTGGGAGCAGGGACCCCAAAAGCTTTGGGTCCCTAGTCCCTTTCAGTTTTTCTGCGCATGCAGGAATAGGGCCTGCATTATTTCTTCTCTGAATTTTCATGTAGTTTAAGGGTATGATTTAATTCTATTAAAATTCATTCATTGGCTCATCATATTAGTCCCCATTCCACAGGATCTTAATTCTCTTTCCAACTTCCCATGACTCAGAAGGCTCACTCACTTACGCATAGATTACAGCACATTTACTGAACAAAATTGAAAGTGAAAAATATAGCATTAAAATGTATTATGGTTTGAGTAAGTCATAGTCAGTTGTATTGGTCTGAATTTTCCAACTTATACTATTACTGTGGCCTGCTGAGAGAGACAGACAGATACAAATATACACATATACACAGAAGGAAAGAGAGAGAGAGAGAGAGAGAGAGAGAGAGAGAGAGAGAGGAAGCCCATATCCACAGGTAGAGTGAGATGCAATGCACCGTGTCATCCATTATCAAATTCCACTGGGACTTATGATGTCTCTTGAGATCTTCCAACTTGGCTGTTTACATTAGTGAAGCACTTTCTACACTTTATCTCCCTTCCTTACTTCCTTGGCACCTATGGAAAATGATACCTAGTGATTCAAGCAGAAGCTTTCAGGCAGAAGCTATACAGGGATAATGATGCTGGATAGCATAGATTTCCAACTCATAATATTAGGACTGAAAATTCATGTTCCAAAGGTCTATGAATTATAGCACTGGCTACTGAGTTCCATGGCTTTGGAACTAAACTGAGTTATTAAAGCTAGATCAAGAGAAAGTAAGTTAGAAAGGAGAGGGCAGTGACTAATGATTAGGTCCAAGATTAACTCTAAAAACCTTTAAAATTGATTTAGTTGACTTAATCTGTTATCCTCCCCTCCCTTTTTGTACATTCCCGTAATAGTGCTTATCAAAATAAATTCCCTTTAAATGACTGGAAAGTTGGTGTGCTCTTTTCTAGGGAGTAAAGGATTAGAGTTGGAAGGAACTTTAGAGGCTATCATGTTTAATCCTTTATTTTACAAAGAAAGGAAATGATTTGCTCAAAGTCACACAGAAGTAGCAAGTGGCAGAGTCACATCAAATCAGGTGTCTGTAATCACTTCTGTGGTCTTCTCCCTGTGGAGAGCATAGGACACAGTGAATGCTGCTAAACTCAGGCAAATGGTGATAAGTAGAGACCTGAGATTTCTAGAGGAAAGAAACATGTCAACAATGCAGTTACAAGACTCAGGAGACCTTTCACCTCAGGACGTCTTCAACTGAATCTTACCTCCGAGAAGGAAATGGTAAATCAAGTGTATCCTATACCTTTCCTAACTTTTTTCTTTCCCTCCTTGAAAAAAATTCCATTTTTCTATTCATTTTCTTTCTATTCACTGTTAACAATTAAGTACTACTCTCTTTTTAAGCACTGAGCACATTAATATCTACATTTTGTGGCTCTTGCATACCATTCCTTTGAGGATAATGGTAAACGTTCCCAGGGCTGATGGAAATTAAGAGGAAATTAAAGAGCGGTAAGGTCAGATAGCAGCTTCTAAAAGAATAAGAACAATGAAAGACAACATGTGATTTAGTTTCTGAATCTGGCTTAAGTGTGCCACAGTTCTATCCATCATGTCAACCTTGGCTAAGGATTCATTGTTCTCTATGCTGAGACATGTGATCTTAAGTAGTACATCCACAGTATTGTTTTTTTTATAGGTTAAGTGTTTAGAACTTGATCTCATAGTCTCATTTCACCTACCTTTCTCGAAACCCTTTTCAAGTCAACAAAGAACAAAAACACAAAAAGCAAAATGCAGCCCCCCTCCCTTCCCTGCCCAAAACAAGATGACGAGCAAGATAATCTCACCTCAAGGACTCAGCAACTTCAGCTTTCTATTTGTATGACCTTTGAGGTCCTCTATAGCTCTGAATCTACAGTCCTATGAGTCTATGCTTCTAGAAAACATCTCTCAGATGAGATAACATATTCAGTACAGGCATGGTTACTTTCCCAGGTAAGCTTTGTAAAGCCCAAGGCCCTAGAGATGGAAGCCTTGCAAAAGATGAATTTGGGAAGTCGCAGTGGTACCTTATGGTTTCTTCCTACTCCACAGAGTATATTTAATATTATTAATATTCTCTATGGTAGTGAAGGAACGAAATAAGCATTTGTTAAGTGACTCCTATATTCTAGGTATGGTGTTAAATGCTTTGCAAATAGTATCTCATTTATCCTCACAACAACCTGAGAGGTAGGTGTTATTATCTCCATTAAATGGTTAAAACTGAGGAAATAGTGGTTAAGTGACCTGCCCAGGGTCGCACAGTTAGTAAGTGTCTGAGACTGTATTTAAGCTTAGGTTTTCCTGACATCAGGTCCAACAATCTCTCCACTGTACCACTCAACCGTTTCTCTTTTCAGTTATCACTGTCTCATCCCAGGGGTTCTTAGTACAAAAGTGTTAAGAATAGGTGGTCCATGGATAGATTTCAGGGAAGTCTGTGAACTTAGTGAGAAAAATTATATTTTTATTTTCATTAACTTTTAACTGAAATTTAGCATTTTCTTCAATTACGAATTTTAAAAAATCTTATTCTGAGAAGGAGTCAATAGGCTTCAACAGACTGCCAAAGTGTTCCATGACATAATAATGGTTAATAACTCTGCTTTATGGTCCCATAACAAATCCACACCTTCACTTCAGTGAAATCCTTTGCAGTTGCTAGAGGTATCAGCTTGCTAAAGTTGATTCACTAAGCTTACTAAGAGTCATGACTAGGCCTCTGTCTTGCTTTAGGAAAATGCAAAAGGCAAGAGAGAGAAAACTAAAATCAGAGCAGTGGAGACATCAGCTCCTGTCATCTACCTACTTTTGTTCTTTCTGTTAATCTAAATACTCTGTGGCCCTTGAATTGGTTTAAAACAAATGTCTGTTTTGAAATCAACAGTAGACAACAAAATGCTTTCTGAAATTTTTGCCAGATTATTTAAGTTTTACTTATCCAATTATGAATTTTATGTTTGAGAGATTTTGAGGAAGGAGTATTAGTAGGATGAGAAAAGAGGAAGTTCTCTTCAGGTAATCTTGATTTTTTTTCTGTGTGAAGTATAAGACAAGGACATCAGCTCAGAGGAAATTGGGAGGGGTGGTGTTGGAGGCTTGAGTAGAGAAGAGGAAGCTTGGAATGGCTGTTTTGGAGAACAGGATAGAGAATCAATTACAAAGTAGGATTGTTTTCCTGCAGTGATAGCCCAATGAATGGCCCAGTCAAGTGTGTACTCTATGTATCTGTGTGTGTGTGTGTGTGTGTGTGTGTGTGTGTGTGTATTTTAAAATGTCACATTATTTTCTGCATCCTCTTACTGGCTGGTAAAAGTACACATTTGTGTTGGGGGCTATGAAGCTGTTGTTCTGAATGGTAATGTTCCACACAGTGCCTTGAATCTGAAGTGGAACCGGGTCCACCTAAGCATAAATTGGGGTCTCCAAAGTGCTTAGATGATCACTATTCTGCTTCATTCCAGTTATGTTTGGTCTGAGCTACAGTTTCATCTACCTTAAAGCAGATGGGTAGAGAAATGCAGATGTAACGACAGTGTCTGACTTTCCCAACCCTCCCTAAACCCCTAAGGTTGTGGAACCAGTTCTAAGGTGGGTTTCACCTTGATATAAGCCCTGGAATTGCTCAAAGAAAGCAGGCATACTAATTTATCAGCTAAGCTGAATACAGAACAAGTGTGAGGGTCATTATGGCCTGCAACACATACTGCTGTAATATAAAGCATGTCAATGCTATAGAAGCCATGGGGGTAGTTTTAACATCAAACAGTAACAGAGCTGGAATAGAGCTTAGATAGCATCTGTTCTGTTGGGTTGACATTGTCATTTTTTGGGTTACACAATAGACTGCTTGATATCTTCAGATTTAAAAAAAAGCCACTGGAGATTTTCTTTGACCACATTCATTTTAGCAATTTACAGTAGGCGCTGGTCTCTCCAGCAATTAAATGTCCCCTCACATAGATGCAAAGTGATACAGAATCTTTTGTATTTTTAATCAATCTCTTTCTGGGGTTGGTCTGCCCTCTAGCTTTGTTTAATTTGCAAATTGATCAATATTGAATTAACGGTTTCCACCAGGTTATTAATGACTATTTCCTTCCCTAGGACTTGCTTCTTTGGATCTCATCTTGATTCAATCCTACCCCTTTGCCTCCCGGGGAAGGCACTGAGAATCATAAAGGAGGAGTTTCTTTCTGTGCATGCTGACGAGCATTTTTTTTGAACCTAATTGCTCTTGCAAAGAAATTGTCCTTGATTTTCTGCAGAAACATGTTCATTTTATTTGTGGGTTGGCAAGCACCATTAAGGAATAAACATGGGATCTCTTAACTTGGGAAAGAGCTAGTGGTTTTAGTTGTTGGTTCCACCCCCCCCCCCCCACAACTCCAAAAGCAGAAGAAGGAAATACATTCTCATACTTTGGTCAGAGCAGCTGCTATCAAGCTTAATCATAATAAGACAGAGCTGAATGATTCTATTCATTCTGAAGGAGATATTAATACTCTTCCTCCCAAAATTTATCATCTTCATGAGGTAGGTCAGATGTAAGGAGTACTATGGGGAAAATACGTCACTCACTAAAAAAGGAATGATGATTTTTGTTTATATCATATTCACCTCATGCTACCCCAGGGAGTTGAAAATAGGACCCCTCAAAAATATGGGACAATTGGTTCAGCAGGATTTTGTGGTTTTTGAGCCAAATGCAGCCATATGCATAAATAGTTATTCATGTTTTTTTAAAAGATAGTTTAGCTTTTTTATTAACTTAAGACAGATTGTATTTCATCTTCTCTGAGGACATAACAAGAGGAAGTATAGTTAAATTGCAGTAGAACAGATTTTGGTTAGATTAAAGAAATTGCTCCTTAATAGGGAGGATTTCCTTTGGAGGTTGTGAACTATCTCTAGAGCAATGTTTTTTTTTTGACTGGCCTGGGAGCCACTGATAGCCCATAAGGCTTCTCCAGATGATCTGTGGGTTGGTCTCTTTTGGAGAAATGTCAATAATCTGAAAATGTTTTTATTTTCAGCATGTCCTTGAAAGACTGTCATGTAGAAGAGGGATTAAAATCATTCTGTTTGGCTTCAGAGAGCAGAAGTAAGAGAATTGGTGAAAGTGCAAATGAATGATTTTGTTTGATGGCTATAAAAACAATGCTACTTGCTGCTACTGTGGCTGCATGAGGCCAATAACACCAGCACACAGGAGGGCTGCTAGCATGGGTTCTTTGATCTGCTTTTCTAAGGAAAGCAATTTTAAGGGGTTAGCAATCTCACTTTAATTAAACATACATATATCACTCACTTAGTTCAAGGGAAAAAGTCAGTACCCTGAACTTCAGAGCAAATACAAACAGAAATTACAAGCAGAAATTATGAACAGAGCCAAATAACACAAATCAATACACAGGCTTCAATCTGTCTGACCATAGACATTACATACATAATTACCAGAGAGGGAAGCACCAATATATGGGTTTTCAAAGCCAGGGAGGCTCCAACAGCTACCTAGAGTCTCATCTGGCCAAATCACCAGCATTTCCAATGAGTGTGCCCCCAAAAGCAAAACACCAACCTCAGAGTACATATACCCTGTTCAGGGTCCTGAGGGCTCAGCACTTACTTAGCAAAAAAGGATGTGGGAAAGCACCACATCATATACATCATTTCCAATCAATGATTGTTGATTCAAAGGCAAGACTCAAAGACATCTGATTGCCTGGTGCTGAGAAGCACTTCAAAACAAAAGACAAGAAAGGTCCCACTTTACCTGCCTGATTCAAACAAAGGCAGGACTTATTAAAGGCACTTGATTACCTTAGCATTCCAAAAGAGAAAACAGTAAAAAAGTCCCACCCTGCTTAACATTACAATGACAGGAAAAGACAACAATTAGAGTTGTGTGAAATGGGTTGCCTTTGGGGATAGGAGAGTTCCCTCTCCCTGGGAGGTTTTCAAACTTATGTTGTATGACCACTTGTCAAACATGTTGTAGAAGTTATTCTTTTTGGGGCATGAGTTAGAGTAGAATAGGGATTCTTAACCAGGGACTATGAACTTAAAAAAATTCTAAGGACTACATTTGAATACAGTTATTTTTGGGACTTCTGGGGTTAGAGCCAAGATGGCAGAGAAGCACTTAGCCAAACTCTCTCAATATTTCCCTCTAAACAACTTTGAAATAACACCTCAAATAGAATTCTGGAGTGGCAAAATCAATAAAAGTTCAGAGTGAGCCATCTTCTAGGCCAAGACAGCATAGGAGGTTGGAAAGAGATCTGTGACATTGGGGAGGAGGCTGGCCCAGAGTTCATGTGGATGAAGCACCAGTGGTGGGACTAGGTGGTGGCGACAGAAGCATCAGCTGCTTAAGAGCTCCCAAGACAGAAATGGTGAGGGGACCTGGCAACTTGTCAGAAAGAGATTATGGTATAGTTCTGTCCTAGATGCGGGACTAGGCACCGTTTGGCAACTTTATTACCTATACCCACTTCTGGGTCATAGTTCAAGAACAGAGACGAACACTTGGTCAAGAGGAAGTAGAAACACCAAGGGGCAAAATAATTCTGATCCCAAGGAAGGAGGGACCCTGAGGAGCAGTATTGACCACAATACCAAGGGATCAGGGGACCTTCTTGGGTAAGGACTAGAGTGCATGCCAAGGGAGCATTCCCCTCTCCCCAGATCATAGCACTTTGGAAGCACCAAAAACTTGCAGACTCCCAGAACTAGCTGTGAAAACAACAGTGTAAAAACGTATGAAGTTGAGACAGAGAACCTAACCACTGCCTCATGCTGAGAGCATAGCCCAACATTAACATAAAGTTCCAAATCAAGAAATGGAGTGGAAAAAATAAGCAAACAACAGCAAAAAAGAACCTGACCACAGAAAGGTACTATGGTGACAGGGAAGAACAAGACAAACTCAAAGGAAGATATTAAAGTCAAGACAACCAAAAGCAAAGAATAAAAAAATGTAAAATGGATATAAGCCCAATAAGAATTCCTAAAAAAAGCACTTAAAATAATTTTCAAAATGAAATAAGAGTGGAAGAGGAAAAATAGGCAAGGAAATGAAAGCAAAGGAAGAAAATTATGAGAAGACAATTAAAAGCTTGGTAACAGGTACAGAAAATACTAAAGGAAAAAACACCTTCAAAAAACAGAACTGGCCAAATGGAAAAAAAGAAGTACAAAAATTACCTGATGAAAATAACTCCTTAAAAAGTGGAATTGGCCAAATGGAAAACAAGGTACAAAAGCTCGCTGAAGAAAATAATTCCTTAAAAATTAGAACGGGCAAATAGAAACTAATGACTTCATGAGACATCAAGAAACAATAAGTGAACAAATAAAAAAAATATGAATTATTTCATTGGAAAAACTACCAATCTGGAAAAGAGATTTAAAGAGTTAATTTAAGAATTATTGGATTACCTGAAAGCCGTGATTAAAGAAAGAGGCTAGACATCTTATTTCATTAAATTGTTAAGGAAAACTGCCTTGATACTATAGACCTAGAGTGTAAAATAGAAATTGAAAAACTCAACCAATCATCACCTGAAAGAGATCTCAAAATGAAAACTCCTGGGAATATTATAGCAAATCCCAGAGCTCCTAGATCAAAGAGAAAATACTTCAAGCAGTCAGAAAGAAACCATTCAAATACTGTGAAGCCACATAGGGCTCACACCAAGATTTAGCAGCTACCACATTAAACAAGCAGAAGTCTTGGAATATGATATTCTGGAAGGCAAAAGAGCTGGGACTACCATGAATAACTTACCCAGAAAAACTGAGCATAATCTTTCAAGGAAAAAAATGAGGATTTTCCAGCATTTGGGTTGAAAAGACTAGGGCTGAACAGAAAATTTGACTTTCAAATGCAAGATTCAAGAGAAACATAAAAAGGTGAACATGAAAGAGAAATCATAAGGGACCCAATAAGTTTATAACATGTACTTTTCTATTTGGGAAAATGATACATGTATTTTCTAAGAACTTTATCATTACTAAAGTTAGAAGGATTCTGTATAAAAAGAGGGTGTGGGAATGAGTTAATTATGTTGGGTTGAAGTAAAAGAATAGAGAGATAAGAAACTGGGATGCCCTGGGAGAAGGGGGAAGGGAGAGGAAGAATGGTGAAAATTATTTCACATAAAAGAAATATGCAAGGAAGAGCTTTTACAGTGGAAGAAAAACATTGGGAGAGGCAGGCAGCTCCTTAACCCTACTCACATCTAAACCGGTTCAAGAGGAATCTATCTATCTATCTATCTATCTACCCATCTGTCTGTGTCTCATCTATCTTATCTACCAATGAAGTAGAAAGGGAAAGGGATAAGAGAAATGGGAGGTGATTAAAAGGGAGAGCAGATCAAAGAAGGCAGTGTTTAGAAGCAAAACAGACTTTAGAGAAGAGATAGGATAAAAGACAGAGAAGGATGAACTGAAGAAATTATGATAAAAGAAAATTCGATGTAAGTAATCATAACTGTGAATGTGAATGGGATGAACTCACCCATAAAATGGAAACAGATAGCAGAATGAATTAGAAAATAGAATCCAACAATATGCTGTTTATAAGAAACATACTTGAAACAGAGAGACACACACAGGGTTAAAATAAGGTGCTGTAGCAGAATATGTTATGATTCAGTTGAAGTAAAAAAGGCAAGGATAGCAGTCATGATCCTAGACAAAGCAAAAGCAAAAATAGACCTAATTAAAAGACATAAGCAGGGAAATGTCATCTTGCTAAAAAGAACCATAGAAAACAAAATAATATCAATACTAAACACACACACACACACACACACACACACATGTATACCAAATAGCATCCACCAGATTCTTAAAGGAAAACTTAAATAAATGAACTACAGGAGGAAATAGGTGGTAAAACTGTACTAGTGGGGAACCTTGGCTTTCCCTTTTTAGAGCTAGATAAATCTAATCAAAAAGTAAATAAGAAAGAAGCCAAGAAGATGAATGGAATCTAGAAAAACTAGATATTATAGACCTATGGAGAAAACTGAATGAGAATAAAGAAATATCCCTTTTCTCAGCTGTGCATGGCACCTTCACAAAAATTGACCATGTATTTGGGCATTAAAAACCCTGCATAACCAAATGTGGAAAAGCAGAAATAGTAAATGCACCCTTTTCAGATGATAATGCAATAAAATTACATTTAATAAAGGACCATGGAAGCATAGATTAAAAGCTATTGTTGTTTGTCCTTGAAGAGGACCATGACATCAGGGAGGTGATGCCATGACATGCAAGTGAATTAGATTTAAGTGAGGGAGGGCTGTGCAAAGTCACCAGCCTCACTTTCTCCTCCAGAGCTATCTGTGTCTAGTGGCCAGGTATAGATCAGGACAAGTAGACATGGCCCAGGATGCAGTGGGAGACCATGGCTTTTTCAAACTAAGGTCTTTAACAGGTCTCAATTTTATTGAGGCAATACCCATTCAGTGATTAAGGCTTAATAAGAAATGAGGCAGAGAATGGCCTCTTTACCTGTTCAAAAATTTAAAAGTAAATTAAAAAAAGATCTCAGAGGGGGGACCCTCAGGGTTTCTGGCCAAAACAGAAACAAATACTATTTACATTCATTCTGAGCCAATAAGGGCCTAAACAATGACCCATTAGGGTTTGGCCTGGGACCTATTGTTGGCCAATCAAGATAGCCAGAGTGATTTGGGGTTAAAATTAGTTTTAAAAATAGATTAAAAGCTAATTGGAAACTAAATAATCTAATCTATTCTAAATATAATTGGGTCAAAGAACAAATCAGACACAATCAATTAATTCATTAAAGAGAATGACAACAAGGAGGCAACATACCAAAATCTGTGGGATGTAGCCAAAACAGAACTTGGGGAAAATTTATATCTGTAAATGCACAATCAATAAAAGAAAGAGCAGATGAATGAATTGGGCATGCAACTAAAATGGCTCAAAAAACCCCAAATTAAATATCTCCAATTAAACACCAAAATAGAAATCCTGAAAATCAAAGAAAAGATTCATAAAATTTAAAGTGAAAGAAAAAGCCACTGAACTAATAAATAAAATTAAGAGCTGGTTTTATAAACAACAACAACAATGAAATAGATTAAACCATTGGTTAATTTGAGTTTTAAAAAGAAAGAAGAAAACCAAATTACTAGTATGAAAAGTGAAAAAGGTGAATGCATCAACAATGAAGATGAAATTAAAGCAATTACTAGGAGATATTTTGCCCAATTATATGCCAGTAAAACTGAAAATCTAAGTGAGATGGCTAAATATTTATGAAAATATAAACTGCTCAGATTATCAGAAGAGGAAACAGAATGCTTAAATAACTATATCTTAGAAAAAGAAATCAAACAAGTCATCAATGATCTCCAGGATCAGATAGATTCATAAATGAATTGTACCAAACATTTAAGGAACGATTAATCCTAATGCTATATAATCTGTTTGAAAAAAAAGGTAAAGAAGGAGTCCTACCAAATTCTTTTTATTACAGAAATACTGTTGTGATACTAAACCAGGGAGCGCACAATGAAAAAAAGAAAACTATAGAAGAATTTCCTTAATGAATATTGATGCAATTTTTTAAATAAAATACTAGCAAGGACATTACAGCAATATATCACAAAGATCACACAATATGACATGATGGGATTTATATTAGGAATGCAGGGGTGGTTCAATATTAAGAAAACTATTAGCATAATTAGCCATATCAATAACAATAAGAACAAAAATCATATGACTATATCAATAGATGCATAAGCAAGCCTTTGACAAATTATAACATTAATTCCTATTAAAAGCATTAGAAAGCACAGGAATCAGTGCAACCTTAATTAAAATGACATGTAATCTCTATCTAAAACCAAGAGCAAACAATACTGAAGCCTTCCCAGTAAGATCAGAGGTAAAGCAGTGATATCCATTATCACTACCATTATTTAATATTGTACTAAAAATGCTAGTCATAGCAATAGAAGAAAAAGAAAGGAATAAAATAATGCAACGAGGAAACAAAACTATTGCTCTTTGCAGATGATATGATGGTATACTTAGGGAATCCTAAAGAATCAACTAAAAAAGATAATTGAAATAATTAACTTTAGCAAAGTTGGAGGATAAAAAATACACCCACATTAGTCATTAGTATTTCTTTATATGACCAACAGAACCAAACAAGAAGAGATAGAAAAAGAAATTCCATTTAAAATAACTGCAGACAATATTAAATATTTGGAAGTTTATCTGCCAAGACAAATCCAGGAATTATATGAACACAATTACAAAATACCTTTCATACAAATAAAGACAGATCTAAATGATTGGGGACATATTAATTGTTTATTGGTAGGCCAAGCCAATACAACAAAAATGACTATTTTACCTATGAATTTACTTATTCAAAAATACCAATCAAACTACCAAAGACTTATTTTTTTTAAAGCTAGAAGAGATAGCAGTAAAATTCATCTGGAAGAACAAAATATCAAGAATATCAAAGGAATTAATGAAAAAAATTTAAGGAAGGCAGCCTAGTAGTTCCTGATTTCAAACTATATTACAAGTGGTAATCATCAACATAATCTAGGAAATAGAATGGTGGATCAGTGGAGTACCTTAGGCACACAATACAAAGCAGTAAATGACCAAATGATCTAGTGTTTGCAATACCCCCAAATCCAAGGTTCTGGGATAAGAACTGAGTATTTGACAAAAATTTCTATGAAAACTGGAAAACTGGCAGAAACTAGGTTATAAAGCAACATGTCACACTGTATACCAAGATAAAATCAAAAAGGACAAATAGTTTTGACATAAAGGTTGATATCATAAATAAATTAGTAAATGTACTTATTAGATTCATGGATAAGAAAAGAGTTTATGACTGAAGAAGAGATTACAGGAAGCAAAATAGGTAATTCACACTACATGAAATCAAAAAGCATTTGCACAAACCTAAGTAATGTAGCCAAATTTAGAAGGAAAACAGAAAAGTAGGAAATAAGTTGTGCAACAAGCTTCTCTGATAAAGGTCTAGTTTCTCAAATATAAAGAAAAATGAGCTAAACTTGCTAAAATAAGAGCCATTCCCCAGTTGATAAATGGTCAAAGTTATGAGCAGGCAGTTTTCAGAAGAAATCAAAGCTATCAATAGTCACATGAAAAAATGCTCCAAATCCCTGTTGATCAGAAAATGCAAATTAAAACAACTCTGAGATTCCACCTCATATCTATCAGATTGGCTAAAATGACACGTGAGGAAAGTGACAAATGCTGGGCAGGATGTGGAAAAATAGGGAAATCAATTAATTGCTGGTGGAGTTGTGAACTAGTCCAATCATTCTGAAGAGCAATTTGAAACTGTGGCCAAATGGCTATAAAACTATGCACACCCTTTTACCCAGCAATACCACTACCAGGTCTGTATCCCAAAGATATCAAAGAAAAGGGAAACAGACCCATCTGTACAAAAATATTTATAGTAGCTATTTTTGTGATGGCAAAGAATTGGAAATTGAGGGGATGCCCATCAATTGAGGAATGACTGAACAGGTTGTGGTATATGACTGTGATGGAATATTACTGTGCTTTAAGAAATGATGAGCAGGATGGTTTCAGAAAAACCTGAGAAGTCTCATATGAACTAATGCAAAGTGGAGTGAGGAGAAGCAGAACATTGTACATAGTAATAGCAATATTGTAAAGATGATCAATTATGAAAGATTTAGCTATTCTGATCAAGACAATGATCCATATAATTCCAAAGCACCCATGATGAAAAATGCTATCCAACATCAGACAACTAATGAACTCTGAATACAGATTGAAATATATTTAAAAATTTTTTTTCTTTACAAATATTTTATTTTGCTTGTGTTTTCTCTCATAACATGGCTAATATGGTAATATGTTTTACATGACTATATATATTTATACACATATATATGAAGTCAAAGTGCTTGACCTCTCAGGGAGGAGGGAGGGGATGAAGGGAGAGAATTTGGAACTCAAAAATTTAAAAAATTACTGTCAAAATTTTTCTAATATGTAATTGGGAAATATTTAATGAAATAAAAATAATTTAATTTATTTATTTTCCTCAATTTATTAATTTTTTTTTGCAGTTTTCAACATTCACTTCCATAAGTTTTAAATTTTCTCCCCCTCCTTCCTCAAGATGGCATGCAATCTGATACAGGCTCTACAATACTTTCCTAGTAAACACATTTTCACATTAGTCATGTCACATAGAAGAATTGTAATGAGTGGGAGAAACCATGAGAAAGAAAAAAACAAAATAAAAGAGAAAATAGTCTGCTTCACTTTGCATTCTGACTCCATAGTTCTTTCTCTGGATGTGGATGGCATTTTCCATCAAGAGTCCTTTGGAAATGTTTTAGGACCTTGCATTGCTGAGAAGGGCTAAGTCTATCAAAATCAGTACTCTCACACTGAGGCTGTTACTGTGTATAATGTTCTCCTGGTACTGCTCATTTCACTCAGCATCAGTCCATATAAGTCTTTCTAGGTTTTTCTGAAGTCTGCCTGTTCATCATTTCTCATAGTACAATAGTATTCCATTACATTCATACACCACAACTTGTTCAGCCATTGCCCAATTTATGGGCATCCCCTCAATTTCCAGTTCTTGGCTACCACAAAAGAGCCGCTATAAATGTTTTTGTACATATGGGATCTGTTGCCATTTTTATGATCTCTTTGGGGTATAGTTCTAGAAGCAGTATTGCTTTGTCAAAGGGTGTGCACATTTTTATAGCCCTTTGGGAATAGTTCCAATAAAAATAATTTTAAAAGAACATATTTATTTTCTTTTGTAATCCTATTTATTTTATTTTATGAATAAAAAATTTCGGAGAAGGGAGCCAAAGGGCCTATGACATTAAAA
This sequence comes from Trichosurus vulpecula, assembly GCF_011100635.1. Classification (NCBI taxonomy): domain Eukaryota; kingdom Metazoa; phylum Chordata; class Mammalia; order Diprotodontia; family Phalangeridae; genus Trichosurus; species Trichosurus vulpecula. Next base: position 223,428,947 of record NC_050575.1, on the reverse strand, counting down.
AGTAATGAACCCATCAACTAGATGAGAGTTGAGGTACCCATCCACCTCTGAAGTTCTGCAATTCTATGCTAATATTTCAAATGTGATTTTAAAAGAAGAAATATGCAAGTAGTCATCAAGACATTAATTCTAATAAATAATGATTTAGGGCCTTCATGCACAAAATTTTGTATTTTAGGATTTTTTAAATTACTAGACTGACCATGTAGATTGACTTTAAAAGTGGAATTTACCTGCTTTTTGGCTGATGGTCAAATTAACTAGCTTTTTTTGCTGTCATGGAGAAATAGGCTTCCTACAGAAGGAAGTTCTGCTTGGAGAGTATATAAGATTTCAAATATGGAAGACAGGAGAGAAAGGCATTCCAGGTCAAGGAATGGTATAAGTAAAAGCTTGGGTATGGGGAAGTTATGGGCTTATTTGTGTGTATCATAAGGAGTCAAGTTTTAATGGAGGTATAGAATAATAAGTATATACTGAAAAGAGTAAAAGAATAGAGTAGAAAATTAGATTTAGGCCAGATCTTATATGTTAACATAACAATGAAAGCAGGACAGCTGAGTTGTGAAGGCTGTAAGGAAAGTAGCTGCAGGCATTATACTTGAGAACTATTGAAGTCCTTTTCTCACATTGCCAGGGTACATGTAGCCAGTACACAAAAGCAGGGAGTAGTGGTTAACTACTAGTATTGAAACTAGTTAGCCCTTGTGATATGGCTTTTTCAGAATATTAAATTGCTGGTTAGGAGAAAGAGGAGATGGAACCAAATTACAACAAATCAGAATGTTTTGGGTGCTTGGTAACACCTAGTATCTTTTTCTATTCCCGTTCTTGTGTTCTGTGCATTTCATGTGAGCTGCTTGAGGTTGAAGGCACAGAGAGCAATACCAAAGGATTTGGTGTCTCTGAGTTTCAGGCACCAAGTCAGCAGCATCTATATTCTCACCATAACCTCCTCAGACATTTCTTTTTATTAAGACTTATCAATGTCAGTGCTAGCTCTGAAGGTAATCCTTCATTTATGAGAGGGATCCTTTACCTCTCTCTTTTTTTCCCTTTGCCTCCTTTTCTTCCTCTTTCTCCTCCTCTTCCTCCTCCTCAGTTTTAGGAGATATTATGAGCACACAGGACAGTGAATTTCTTTATTGAAGGATAACAAAACTATATCTGTAGACTTTAGACAATGTCCTATCGGGGACAGTGGTTTAGAAGGCTTGGAGTATATTCATACCAAGGCTTGAATTTGGACTGAAAGGTTTGGTTTCACTTTGGCAACGTGTAAACTGTGGTAATTTTTGGCTCTGTTTTTTTTTAGGGGGAGCGGAAACTGGCAGCATGCTTCTCTTGATATTTCCATGCTACTCATCACTCACATCTCCAATGCAGCAGTGTGGTTTGTTTTCTGTAGCTTTTAAGAGCTTAGCCTTGCCATACCATCTGCAGAATGTGTCAAAACAGCTTCAGTTCAGGCAACAGCATTTCTTGTCTTGACATCTCATCCTTCATCCTTCATCTCAAAACTCAATCCACCCACACCATCTGCTAAATGAGGTAACTGTAGGGAAGACAATGCTGGTAGCTGTTTGGGATTGCTTTTTATTTGGGTTGATTTGGCCAGAAAGGACTCTGGGGCAGCTGAAGTTGGATGGAGGTCTTGGAATGGAGTTTATTTTGAGGGGAATGCAACCCCATTGTAAGTTATGTAATTTCTCTTTGCTGGACTAATGAAGTTTTTGTTTGTTGATTTCCAGCAATGATTTAATGTTCATTTATTTGGCTACCTGTTTCTTTAATCTAGAAGCACTGGCAAGGCAGATTATGGATTCAATATAGATGCCCAGAAGTCACTCAGGCCCTGTATAGAGAGACAAAACAGTGCATTACAATTCCATAATCATCTCTAGGATGACTTCGAAAAATAACTTCTCATCAGGGTGTTCCATCCATTATTGGCTAGGGTTACATGTCCCAGATACGAGCACATCTTTAAGTGAGGGGAATAGCTCAAAGAGAACTTTGTCAGGAACACAATATATATTAACTATGGCCACAGCTTACAAGTGTTGTCCACATGGTTTGCTTTTTGCTCTCTTGTTCTTGAGCCCCTTGCATTTTTCTCTGACACATTTTCACCTTTTTTTTTAATTAAAAGATTTAAGCACCAGATTATATGTGGGAACAGTTAGGTGTTAGAAAAGGAGAACTGTGCCTTGTCCTTTAAGAAGTTACAATCTAATACAGAGGAAAAAATGCAAGAGCAATTACTAGGACTTTTTGTTTTACTCTCATCTTGGAGATTTTGTGTGTATAAATATAATAGTTTTTGTTTATATACAGCTATGAATATGTAAATGAATGAAAATGCAATTAGTAACAACTTACTCGGCAAGGAACTGTGATAAGTAATGAAGATACAAATAGAAGAAGCAAAGCTCCTCATGGAGCTTACATTCATATTTTTAAAGTTGTATCAATGTGCTTTGTTGTTTCATTATAAACGTTTATAGATTACTCCCACTTTGTGAGAAGTCTCTTGTAACACAGTGAAAAAAAGATACATAAAACTAATAATACAGTGACCTCATCTAAAGGACATTCAATATTTAACTTCTGCAAGAATGCCCTCTCTTTTAAAAAGTAATAGAAATTTTTCTCCTCCCTTTCACCCCCACTTATTGGAAAATTAAATGAAACAAAAATATTTTTGGTAATAAATATTCAGACAGAAAACTCCTTAGTGGCTCTGTGTAAGGGTGTGTGTGTGTATGTGTGTGTGTGTGTGTGTGTGTGTGTAGTATTATTCCATACCCTAACAGCAGTATGTCTCTATAATAGATAGCATGTTTCATCATCAGTCTTCAGTAATCAGGAATAGTTATTGTATTGATTATAGATCTTCTAGCTTTTAAAGTTGCTTGTCTTTATAGTTTTGTTATTATATAAATTGGTTCCACCAGTTCTGTTCATTGCGTTCTTCACCAGTTTATAAAAGTCCTTACAATTGATCATTTTTATAATGTTTCTGTTACAGTATAAATTGTTCTTCTGGTTCTGCTTACTTCACTCTGCATCAGCTCATGTAGGAGGAGAACACACACATATGGCCAGGCTGGATTTATAGAGTAATAAAAATGAAATGTGACCCAGAGTGCACTAGTATGGAGAGAGAATAGCAGCACAGTAGTTTGAGTCAAGCTAGAGATGGTGATGGCTCAACAATTAGAGGATGGGGAACCAGGGCAGTTTGGTGGAGTGCTGGGATGGAATTAGAATCTAGAGTACAGCAATATGATATGAAGATGCCTGGGGACATGGCTATGACCTTGTATGATTCACATAATTATCCTGTCTATTAGGAAGACAAAAACAGGAATTGTTTCAACACTTTAAGCAACATTATTTCATCAGAGAGGGTATGTCAGCACCATGGTCAGGGAAAAAAGAACTCAAGTTGAAGTCAGTTGGGTCAGCACCATGGCTAGAGAAAACATAGCACTACAACTATTTGGCCTGCATTGAGATTCCATTATGGTATGTTGTGGCAATGTGTAGTTGAGAGAGTTAAGGAGGAGAAAATGTAGCGATACCTAAGATGTATATAGTGTTGGAGTCTGTTGAGGTAGTTATTAAGCTGGTTGCAACTGGGAGTCTTGTTTGTTTATGGAGAATGATTCAGACCTGGATAAGCCTGAATAGTGGGAGGGGGAAAGCTTTGTTGTTTGTGATACTCAGAAAACTTCACTGACATTAATGTGTTTCTGTGTGCCTCTAAGTATGCTGACCCATGGGAAGGTGAGAAGGGGAATTGTGTATTTTCTTTTTTGTCTTCTTTCTGGGTCCTTGTGGGCATCAAATGTCTTATGCAGAAAAGTCCATATTGATAATGCTTCTCTGAGAAATTTTTGGCTGCATCTCTGAGACAGCTATAATCTGAGATTTTATTACTGCGTGTGCTTGAGATATTTGGATATAAAATAATGTTTTCTCCATCGATGCAGCTCACGATGTCATAGTATCATTGATTTAGAGTTGAAAGGGAGTTTAGAGGTAATCTAGTCCAACTTACTCATAATACACTTGAAGAAATAGGCTAAGAGAGAATGAATCAGTCTCTCAACATCATATAGTGAGTGGCACAGTCAAAATTTGAATCCAGGTATTTCTGACTTCAATTCCAGCACTCTCTCCACTATGGCATACTGTCTCTCTAAAAGACATTCTTTGCAAATATCTGTAGCTTAAAAACATCATTGCTTAGTGGACAAAATTCTCATTGTGAATCTCTACAATCTTAGGTAGGATGGCTTTTGGATAATGGACATGTAGTCTGTCACCAAGACTATACTCAAAATCTTACTAGTTTGGAAAGACCTGATGGAGCTTTTACCTGAGTACATAGCTCTTGAGATCTCAGCATTACTTCTACACAACAATGAAGCATGGAAGGAATGAACAGGTACAGATAGACTCCTATTAGTGCAAAAATGAATCCCCTGAATTTACACTGCATATTTCCTTAGGGCTGGAACCAATTACCATATTTTATATAACTGTAATTTCAAATGGTACCAATTTCAATACATATGACCACTTTAGGGGAATTCATTGTTTGAATTAATTGAGAGTTAGCTAGATATGTTAAATGACTGTCCAAGGTCATATAGCAATTAAGTGGCAGAACTAAGGTACAAAACTAGATTTACTGATTTCAGTACCTTTCCCATTATAACATGTTGATTCCTTATATGTAGTGTTTGCGAAGCTATGTCAAGGATGTATAATTGTGCTAAAAAGTGTGTGGATTTGGGGCACAGTAGGAATATAATAGGATTATTTTTTAAGAAAATTTATCACAGTGTTTTTAGCAGCCCCTACTTTCTCCTTCCTTCTTGGTATTTCTTTTTTGCCCCTGCCAGACCATCCAGCTTTGCAGTAACCATGAATATTAATCAACTTACCTGAATGGATATGTTGGTATCTACATAGATTAACATGAATATCACAGCTTAATTAAAATAAAATTCTGGTCAGTGCATGAGAAAGTGCCATCTCTTTTCTCTTCATGACACGTAGGATAATGGCCTCATTTACTGTTGCTTGGGGGTGGCTTCAGTTGCTTTATTCAAATAACATGTAGAAAGGAATGGTCTCTGCATGGATACACTTTTTGACTAATATGTACTGTGGCTTAAATATGACATCCTCTGTATATTTCTGTACATAAATGATGTACTTTAGGAATTTAAATTGGTTTACTTCTTGTATCATCCCATTATACTCAGATCAAAATGCTCTCCTTACTGATTAAATGACAATTATATTTGACTGTTTTACCTAACTAGTGTTGGCTACGCTTATATCCAATATACACTAAATAAAATGATAGATGAGAGGAGAGAGATGAGATTTCTCACATCACATGTTTGAGAACCCTGAACTACATAATTTCATATTACAGGAGGGAAAATCTCCCCTTGTGTTCAGAAAGTTCTTTCTAAGATAATGAAGGGAAGATATACCTTCTGATGCACCCTTGCCCCTGCCATTCACTCCTTCTAGGTAAGACCAAGTGTTACGTGAACCTTATCTTCTTCAGCGTCAACAATAGGGCTATGTACATAATAGGTATTTAGTAAATCTTTTTGAATATACATATAAAAATAAAGGATTAAGATTCAGCATGGACTAGTGGATATAGGCAGACCTGGACTCTGGCACTTAAAGGTTGTGTGAAGATGGGCAAGTCCCTTAACATCTTAGCAGTCTTGACTTCTATGTAAGACTATAAGCTGTGGACTACTTTTTTGTATTACTGTAAAGAGCTTCCATACCAGGGGCACTGATGAAATTTCAGATAAAGAAAAATTATATCTCTTTCATATATCTTATTTTATGAGTATCTGAAGGGGGTAGTTAGAAGTCTAGACAAATAGATACACACACGCACACATATATATATACATATATACATACATACACACATACATATATGCATACACATTTATTGTATATGCATGTACATAAGTATTTATCCATAAATACTTATGTACATGCATATACAATATATATGTATGCATATATGTGTGTGTGCACACATAAATATTGACACACATATTTGTATGAATTAGAATAAGAAAGAATGAAAAAGGGCATGAAAAACTCCCCAGAAGGCCCAATTTATACTGCTTTACCTTAGGTTGGTTTTGCTTCTCACACCTTTCTTTCAAGACCCAGGGAAACTAGTTTAATTTATGCTGTCAGAAGAAGCATGGATTAGGGAGTTATCATCAGTATCTACTCAAGTTAATGGATAAACCAATGCATGGGCTGTGCAAAGAAATGTCTTCTACATAACCAGAGCATGTTCAGGGTTCACTCCAACAAAGAAATTAGGGAGGAAGACTACAGAAATGAATCAATATTGAATTTGATGGCCCTTTCCCAGACTTGAAATTTCTATTGGTATTTCTAGGTCTTTCTACTTGCTTGGTGGAGGCCATGTCAATGGCCAAGGAGTACACATTAATCATGGCAGGGGTCCCAATGAATACAATATGTTCTATAGTGGAGAGGCTGGATTTTATTACCTCTCAGCAGTATTATCCAAAACCTAACATAGCTTTGCAATGATGAAGATCTACATAATCAGTGAATTTGCACATGAAAAGGGAAGTTTATCCTCACATTAAATGCTAAGAAAATGAATGAATGTCAATCTCAGAAAATCTTTCTGGCCCACTCAGAATTTTTTTCTTTGCTTAGCTATGGTGTTTGTTTCCTATTGTTTTTGTTTTCTTTTTTACTCATATTTGGCAAGGAATTTTTGGGGAAGCAGGCCTCCTGAGTACACAGTGATTAATCTGTAAGTCAGTGTCAAATGGAAGAGGAGACAGCCAAATGCAGTAAAGTATTTAAGGATCAATTTGGTCCTCATTTCAGCCAGTGATCTACTCTGGACCAACCTATGGGTCCAGGTTGTATTGAGTTGACATACCCACCCTGCCCTTCCTGACCCCATTCTTAGACCTTAACTTTGGTCTGACAACCTCACTCTAACCTCCTACATATCTGTGTTTTCTATTCCGGTTGCTATGTCTGGTTTTCCCCAGACACTGAACCTTAGGTTTCTAAACTTACTCTTGAAACCTGACCTTCATTGGTGATTATTCCCTTTGCTTAACAGTTCCATTCGGTGTGACTGAATTCACAAGTATTTTATTTTAACTGTCTGTAGTTATTTTAATGGAATTTCTAGGAATTCTTATTGAGCTTGTGTTCAATCTGTATTTTTCTTTAAGACTTTGCTTTAGATATATTCAAGTCATTGTCTTCTTTGTGTCTTGAGTTTTTCTATCACCATAGTAGCTTTTTGATGGTTTGGTTATTTTATTATCTCCTCATTTTTCCGGCCTACTTCTTGACTTTAGACTTTATATTGGTGTTGGGCTGTGCTTAGTTCTTGGAGCCATGTCTGGCCTGAGCTTGTGTCTATTTATATCCTTCTGCTGCTTTCATATCACAGTCTGGGGGCCTGCAAGTTTTTGATGTTTCTGAAGTGGATTTAATCTAATCTGTTCACTTTCTTCCTGGTCTGAACTCTAGAAATTCTTTGCTCAGATCTGTGTCTGTTGGCTTGTATGTGGTTGAATTTTTAGACTCAAGAAAGTTTATTTAGGTTCAGAGTGACTGAACTGTTGGATCTTCCTTGGTTTTAGTCTCAGGCCCTGGTTCATTATACTACAAGCTTATGGGCATACTAAAGAAAGGTTAGAACTTTGTACTCCCTCTTTTCTGGGGCTCTTAGCCACTCAGCTATATTTCTGGAATTGTTCCTTTTTACCTAACACAAGTACAATATCTGCTCTGTCACAACCACTCCTCTCCGTCCTAGAACTGTAACCCAAGACTAGGTAATATATGATAGAGGTGCTAGGTGGCACCTGTTCCTGTTCATAGCATTAGCATGGGGGTTCCTTGGGACATATTTCTGTCCAAGTGTTTTCTGCCCTGGTGTTCAGTCCCCTTAAGCTAGTCCTTCAGTGCTTGAATGCTCTCTGCTGCTGCTTCTGCCTCCTTTTGCCACACCACTGCTACTACTCTGTGCTGCTGGCCAGCCCTAACTCCAGTGGCTATAGATCTCTTTATTTATCTTCCTAAGCTGCCCTAGGCTAGAAAAATTATTCACTGTGGCTGTTTCTTGGCTTTCCTGATCAGAATTTGATCTGGTGTGCTTTTTTAGGTTGTTGTGGAGAAATTTAGGTAACCATAGGTTGCCATGGAGGAGCTATGGTAAAAATACTGTCTTTTACTCTTTCATTTTTACCTGGTCTCCTTAATTTGGTATTTTTTAGTTGAATCTAGCATATTTTCTAAAAGGATATTAAAAATATACTTTTTTCTTTCTTTGTGCTTATTTCTTCAATTTCTTTTTATTGCCATTGTTATAGCTAGTATTTCTAGCATACAATAGTGTTGACAATGTACATCTTTGTATTACTCCAATCTTATTGAAAAGGCTTAGTCTTACCTCATTAAAGATGATGCTACCCCATGATTTCAAAGATACTATTTGCCATATTAAGGAAAGATGCATCTATTCCTATACTTTCTAGTGTTTTTTAAAAGTATTTTATCAAAACTCTTTTCTTGGGGTATCTATTGATATAATTATGTGGTTTTTGTTTTGTTTTGATATTAATATGGTCTGTTATATATGTTCTTTTTCTAAAGCTGGAGCAACCCTAACTTGCTTATATAAATCCTACCTGGTCATAATATGTAACATTTTTTAATATGTTATAGCTTCTTTGCTAAGGTATTCAATAGTTTCACCTCAATATTCATTAGAGATATTGATTTATAGTTTTCTTTTTCTCACTTCTAACTGGTTTCCCTGCATCAAGTCCTTCCCCACTCTAATCCATTCTTCATTCAGATGCCAAAGCTATTTTTCTTAGAGGTAGGTTGGATCAAATATAAAGTTTTCCTTTTGTCATTTAATATCCCTAATAATCTACCCTCTTCCTACCTTTATAGCCTTCTTATACTTACCTCCTCACCACAAGCCCTATGATACAGCTATTTGGGCCTACTTGTAATTTCTCAAACATGACATTCCATCCCCCAACTCTGTGACTTTACACCGCCTCTCCTCTCTGCCTGGAATGCTCTGCCTCCTCACTTCTGTCTTTAACTTCCCATTTTTATCCTTCAAGACTCAGATTAGATCGCAATTTCTATAAAAGTCTTTCCTAATCCCTCTAGCTGCTAATAGTTTCTCATTTATTTTATTTTTCTTTCATTTACACTATAAATTTCTTATCTGTGCCTGGGTATTTACATGTTATCTCTGTAATTAGAATGCAAGCACCTTGAGAGCAAGTTCTGTTTTTGACTTTTTTTGTATCCTAAGCATTTAGCACAGTGCCTAGCACATATTAAATCTTAATAAATGCTCCCTAACTCATTGCCTAATTTTTTTCTTCCTTGTTTAGATAACAAGATTATATTTGCCTCAAAGGAGGATTTTGGTAGGATGCTATCTTTCTTTTTGCAAACAATCTAAAATTTAAGTTAGTTTTTATTTGAATATTTGATTTAATTCACTTTTAAATCTACCTGGTCATTGGTTTATTTTTTTCTTTTGGGAATCCACTAATGACATTCATTTTCCTTTTTCTGCAGTTAAGTTACTTGAATTCTATTTTTTGTGTCCTGAAAATATATTTTATATTTTTGTGAATATTCATTCATTTCATTTGTTATGATTTTTGCCAGCATATTTCTGAACAAAGTAGTTTATAATTGCCTTAACTTATTCATTTGTTAGGAGTTCTCCTTTTTATGTTCAATACTAGCAATTTGGTATCCCTCTCTTTTAAAATCAGAAAAACTAACATTCTTTCTATTAGTTTTTTTTAAAAACCTATTTTTATTTTTGATTTTAATAGTCTTTGGTTTATAGTTTTAAAAATCTTCTTGATTTTCAGAATTCTTACTTTTGTGTTTAGGTTTTTTTTAACTTGTTGCTTTTCTAGGTTTTTTAGTTTTAGTTATGTGCCTAATTCATTGTCTTGTTCTTTCTCTCTTTTGTCAAATTGACAGTATGTAAGTTTTTACCTAAGGCCCCCTCCTCAGCTTAGGGCTGGACCCTGACTACAGGGGGAAGACAGATTTTTGTATATTAAAAACAATCAAATATGGACCAATTAATTAAAAGGAAACCATATAACATTAGGTAATCTGATTTCTAATTGGATGAAAGATTAGTGCCTTTCCCAGTTGGGAGGGGAAGAGTGAAGAGATACATTCCCTTGCAATTCTTTGAATTCAGAAAAAGAGGTGTCCCATTTCTCCAAAGTGTCTGTAAACAATCAAAAGAACACGGAAGCAATAACTGATTGATCAGTGCAGGGCCAGTTTTCAGATAAGACGTATGGGTTGCGTGAGCTATACAACTGTGAAACACTCCTTGCATCAATCTTGGGTCTGACGGAGTTTCTGATAAGTATGATTTCGGTCCTTAGTTAAGGATCTCTAAGCAGCAGGTGGGGGGAGGGGTCCACCTTCCTAGCCATGCAGGGCTGGGTTTAAACAATGCAACAAGGTTTTCTCCCAATTCTGAAAGCTGAGTAAAGCTTTCTCGGAAGACAGAATTTGGACTAGACCCATAATTGGACAGAAAGGGAACTGAGCTAGCTCTGGAATTGAGTCACAAGATGGAGTCAGTATGGTTCACTCAGTTCCCATAATTAACCACTTGCTATCCTAATCCTCTTAGTTTCTCCAATCCAATAAATTGGAAATCTATCTTTGGTTTCATTAATATTTCATGGATAATAGTATAACATTTGGGCTTTCCTAAATGTTATTAACTCATTTCTTCTCCTATCCATCACTTATTATATGAGGGGCCCATCTCCTTTTCCAGACCTTCTTCTGAACAGATCAAAGTTGGTTATATGCTGCATTCTACTAACCTATATCATATTTCTTTCCATTGCCTTTTGGGTCATCTGCATTTTTTATTCTGAGTCCTCATTCTTCCAAGATTCACAGCCCTCTAGTGTCGGTGGAAGGATCTTGGTGTTAAAGAGATGGGCTTTTGTGGCTGAGAACAGTTGAGGATCATTAAAAATTTCACATGAGTCCCCAAATGTGACCCAGCCTGATTTCTATTCATTTCTTAGTTGGCCATTCTCTATATGTAACACCTGTGCAGTCCTGGTAAGCCATTTAATCTCAATGTCCCAGGCATCTCTGAGACTATACATTGCAGATCTGATATCTATCTACATTGGTAGAGGGAATTTCCTTGCTTGTAGTTCCCTATACCAACAAAATTCCAATTAAACTAACTCTCTCTCTGTCTCCCTCCTCTCTTTTCATATGTATGTGTTACACACACACACACACAAACACATGTACACATGCATGTACGCATGCACACATGCACACATGCATATACCTGCTAGGTTTTCTAGTGGATAGATTGTTGGACTTGGAATCAAGAAGACCTAAGTTTGAATCCTGTCTCAGTTCACTTAATCTTTCCAGTCTCAGTTTCCTCACTTGTAAAATGTAGATAATAGTAACATCTACTTGGTACCCACTTCATAGGTTTGTTGTGAGCATCAAATGAGATAACATATGTAAAGTGCATTGCAAACTTTAAAGTTTATTATTATTATTTTGCAGTGAACTAATTCAATACATTATCCTGTTGTGACATTTCATGGCAAAACTTGGGCAATATGTATGAATCTACATGTCTATAATATATAGAGAAGTCTTGCTTAATTGATCCCTGTTTTACCCTCAGTTTGAAGCATGATTTATACTCTCTATGGTAAATCTCCACTTCTCTATGGAATCAAAGTGAGATTTAAGTCTTGTCTAAAGGAACCTTCCATGTGATTTGGAATTTGAGATTTATATATTAAAGTGGATAAGTTTGTACTTGACTCTATACAGACAATAATAAGCAGACAGTATCATCCAGTGGAAAGAGCATTAGATTTGCCATCAAAGGGTCTGTATAAAAGTCTTAGTTATGTCAAGTCTCTCAAGCTTTCTAAATTCAAATTTTCTCATTTGTAAAACTAGGAGTTTGGACTAGATGGCCTTTGTAGGTTCCTCTTAGCTCATAGTTGGATAATTCTATTCCTTTCTATTGGGTTTCTCTCCCTCAGTTTATTCAGTCTTGATCTCTATCCTACCCCTACCATTCCTACCTCACCCCAGGAACTCAAGACTCAGGCTTATTTTAGGCTTGTACTTGTGGATATACTAATTCTCCCAGCATTGAGGTTAGATCTGATATTACCTCAGTGTTCTGTTAATGCCAATTACCTCTGTAACAGCTAGACTGGAGACAGATAAGAGTCCCCTGATAGCTGGTTAAAATACAGCAACCTGAAAATTAAGTGTCTGATAGGGATTGCAGATATGGAACAATGATTTGTTATCTGAATTGACTCAGATTGAATACTAATATTGAAATAAATGCACTAGTGGTGTTATATAGCTATTTTAATCTCCTGTTAGGAGTAAGTGGACTCCATATCTTCCCTGGGAAACCTCTTAAGGTTGGACAAATAGGGACCATTTGTAAAACCCTTTTCTAAAAAAGAAACTTAAGTCACAGAGCCTAATGAGGTAATATACAGGTTGAAATACCAGTAGAGAAAATAGTAATAACTCACATTTCTGTAGAACTTTACAAAATACTTTCTTCATAAAATTCCTTTAAAGTAGGTAGGGAAAGTATTGTTATCTCATTGTTGTGCTTTGAAAAAGATTGCTGGGTAGAGAGTCAGGACCTAGGTTTGAATCCTGGTTCTTCCTACAGCATTCCAGAGAGCAGCCAGTCAGATTAAAATATAAATGGGAAATATCTAACCAAATAAATAAAAATATGATAAAATAGAGATAATAGCAAGGTAGTTTTAAAATCAAGTCAATATGTGATCCATAAAGATCCTTATGTATGGATTAGCAGCCCAATTTTTATTTGAATTTGACACCATTGACCTAGAATATGCCACTTAACTATTTATAGCTTTGTTTATTTATGAAATGAAGGGATTGGATTAGGTGATCTCTAAGGTATCTTACAGCTCCAAATTTATAATCATAAAAATGTGAGGTCTGAGAGGGTGCAACTGAGACTTAGGGAGGTTAATAACATCTAACCAAGGTAACACAGCCAATGGTAGAGCAAAAGCTCCAACCTGGGACCTGAGTCTTTTGTCTCTAAGTCCATTACAGATTCACAAAATCTCATATTCAGAATGATCTCAAGAATTTCCTTTCCATCAGTTATTCAGTCTCTATTTGAAGACCGTTTCCCTCTTACATCAGATTGCATTGATGCTTTCTGCATGCATGGATGGAGGAGGGAGTGAAACACTAGTCAACACTGGAATTGGAGTCAGGAAGACTTAGGTTCAAATTCTACCTCAGACACATACTATCTTTGATCTTTGTGGAGACAGTGAAGTAGTACAGTGCCTGAAGTCAGGAAGACCAGTTTGAATCTTGGCCTGAGGCACTTATTAGCTATGCGACCTTGATAAGTCACTTAGCTGCTGTCTGCTTCGGTTTCCTCAACTATAAAATGGGGATGGTAATAGCACCTATCTCATTGGGTTGTTGTGAGAATCAAATGAGATCATATTTTCAAAGTGCTTAGCATACTGCCTGGCACATAGCAGGTACTCAGTAATTGCATTTTCCCTTCTCTTCTCCATGTTAGGCAAATCATTTAATGTCTTTATTCCTCAGTTTCCTCATCTGTGAAATGAAGAAGTTGATGGACTCTAAAATCCCTTCTAGATCTAGATATGTGTTTTGATGACTTTCTGAGGTAGCCTATTTCTTTTTCTGGAGAGCTCTAATTATCAAGAAGTTTGCACTTACATAGGATCTAAATTTGTTTCTTTGCAAATTTTACCCAGGCTTTGAGCTTTACCTTTTGGATAACAACCCTTCAAATACATAACATTGATGTAGCCCTCTGAGTTTTCTCTTCTCCTTGCCAAATATTCCAGTTCCTTTAATTGTTCTTCATGTGGAAGGAACTTGAGGTGCTTCACTGTCCTGGATTCCCTTTGGATATACTCCTGGTTATCAAAGTTTTTCCTAGAACATGATGCCTGAGTTCTCCAAATGCTGTTTGAACAGGGCAGAGTTCAGTAAGTAGTGAATTGAACTAGAAGCCACCATGCTCTAGATCAGGGTGGGGAACTTGCAGCCTTGAGGCCACACATGGTCCTCTAGGTCCTCAAGGGTGGCCCTTTTACTGAATCCAAACTTCATAGAACAAATCATTGGGGATTTGTTCTATGAAGTTTGGATTCATTCAAAAGGCTGTACCCAAGGACCTAGAAGGCCACATGTGTCCTCAAGGCTATAGCTTCCTCATTCCTGCACTAGATCTATGGTTCTATCATCTTAAGGTCAAATTAAGTTTTTTTAGGTACCACATCATACTCCTGACTCTTACATTCCATTGGAACTTCCTGTTCTCATTTAGAAAACTGCTGTCTGCCTATGCCTCCTCTATACTTGGGAAGTTGGTTTTTTCAAATGTAAAATGTAAGAATTAACCTTTATTCCCATTAAATTTCATTTTATAAGATTTGGCCCAATGTTCTAGCCTGTTGAGATCTCTTAAAACTGAGTTTTGTCATCCAATGTGTTAGCTGTTTCTCCCAGCTTTGTGTCATCTGAAAATTTGATAAGGATGTGCAGTGAGTACCACACATTCTCTCCAGGTATTGGACCCTAAGGAACTAACTAGACCATATGGTGCAGTTGGAAATTTGTGCACATGTATAGCCCCTAGTTATGGTTATGTAAGGTATAGCCCATTTCATATGTGGATAGTTTGGTTGCTGGAATTT